>NC_058162.1:11789554-11987635 GCF_020080835.1 Cotesia glomerata
TTGATGACAAGAAGAGTACTTTTATTCAATGTGTGATGACGCCACCGAAGTTCAGCAGCAATGCGACGTACTCGGGGCGTGTATGCTCGTTGGGTTGTTTCGAACTCAATCACACATTGGATGCGAGAGACATGTTTCCGGGATCTGTCAATTTTGTCGCCAAGTTGTGCGATGCGCTGTCTCAACCTTGCCTCGATTGAGAGACGATGTCTCTCTCTCGGAAAAGCCGAAACTGCTGCACCATACACAACCTGGTTCACAGCGAGCAGAGTGGAATCCTCCTGGATCTGTGTAAGGAGATCTTCATTGACGTTGTCAAGTTGTTGTTGGGAGTAAGTTATCTTTTTAGATATACTTACTTGCCGTCCTATAAAGGGATTGTTGTTATCCAAGGAGGAACGGCGTCGCTCTTGGTGTAATTGCGCCGGAAAGGAAAGTCTATTAGACTGCCTTCTATCCGGCACAAGCGATCGTCTGTTACGCCGGAGATGAGCGGCATAGTTACGCAGGTGTTTCGGCGTAAAATGTGCTAGCTCTGGATGCATGTCACTCCAAAGAGTGTGCATCCGGGCTATGTAACCGATCATCCCCGGATCGCTGCGCTGGTAACACGCCAAGAGATCGACTCGCAGTTCCTCCGTCCACTTAAAGTTAGTCCTTAAAGCGCCAGTGTCATCATCATTTATCGGGTCCGGTGTGCTCCTCCCACCTGATAAATGGTCCTCATCCGAAAAGGACCATTATTATTATTATTATTATTATTATTATTATTATTATTATTATTATTATTATGTGAAACTATGTTTAAATAGACCGCGCAATTGATCAGAAGTTCGCGCATGCGCAGTAGGATTTCTTTTAAACATGCAGTTGCGTGGGTGTAATTATATTAAAAAATTGATTATAAAAAAAAATACGATCGAACAAACGTTTTTTTTAATCGAACAAACAATATCTATTTAGGATTGATAGAAAAAAAAATTCAAAAGGCAAATATCATAACATTAAGAGCCAGGTTCAGGTTGAAATTTTGAAAATTATTTATAAAAAAACGAACAACGAACAAACAATAAATTTAATCGAAAAATCACGAACAAACGACGAACAAACGATTTAGCAAAAAAAAATTGAAAAAAATTGATCTTCCCCCGCCAATTTAAGAGAGCCGAGTGACGAATGGTTAATTTGTCATTTTTTCTCCTTAACCAAATTTCTTAATATCATAAAATAATTTTGAGTTTAGAAATAGCTATTTACAGAAGGCTGTTTAGTTCTTTAAATTGTCACATGGCGCTAGTCATGTTACGTAGGAGTAAACATACCCCTTCTTCCTTTGTCAAAAGTTAGTCGAGTCATGTTCTCATTCTCGTGTTGAAGTTTTATATGGTATCAATAATAATCAAGAACTAAAAATGGTTCTCGAGAGTACGATGATATGGTAAGTTTTTTATTGTTCATCTATCTGATAATTTTTGAAAAAGTTTTCTTCTACAATCAATTGTATACTATGACGTGATAAATTAATATTTATTAATAAAATATTAGAATTATTTTAAGACATTGGTTATTAAATACGCTAATTTAGAGAAATTTGCTATGAAGTGATGACAATATCTAATAATGTTTTTTTTCTCAGACATTAAATTTTAAAAAATATCTATAAAAGTAGCTCATAAAGTTTAATAAATTTTCTACATGTAAGGTAAAAGCCCCAATAGATGATCATATACTGGTACGTGATCATCTATCGGGGCTTTTACCTTATGGGTATTTTTTCTTTTTTTTTTCCATCATTTGTTCTTCATTAAAGATCAAACACGAAAATAGTTATACGTCTGTTAACTTCGGGATCATTCTTAAGTGACGACACATAATCAGGCATATATTCAGTAATAAAAGTTATTCTGGCATTTTTTTTAACATAATCGTTTGGAGTATTTTTAAATTTTCGTTATAAAAATGGCAAATTTTCAAAAATAGGGAGTTTTTTTTTTAATTATTTTGTATGATGTCTTTGATACGAATCCACCAGTTGAAATCTAATTTAAAAGGTTTGCTTTATTTTTTATTCAGAGGTTAACATCCTAAAGAATTAACTATTTGTTTACCGAATTTCATCGTGACATGAATTTCCCAGGTTGTAGCTTCTATTGTTAGTCAAATGTTGCTAAACTTTATAAACTTATTAACATCTAATTTTTTCGATTGACGAGAAAAATTTTCAATTCTGTATTTTATAATAAAGAATATAAACTAATTATATTCAAACTTATATAAATGTAATTATTAATATTTAATTCAATTTACTAGTGTCGACAACAGCGACTATATGAGAAATGGAGATTTCTTGCCAACAAGACTTCAAGCTCAACAAGACGCTGTCAATTTAGTATGTCATTCAAAAACTCGCTCAAATCCAGAAAATAATGTTGGGTTGATTACGCTTGCTAAGTATGTATTTGTTAAACTACTTAAATTTATAAAAAAAAAAGACTGAACGTTTTTTTTTAATCGGTGTATAATAATTCTTATAGTGTAGAAGTACTTGCTACTTTAACAAGTGACGTAGGACGAATTTTGTCAAAACTACATCAGGTTCAACCTAATGGCAATCTCAACATAATTACTGGGATCAGGATCGCTCATGTAAGTACTATGAAAATGTATTAAAATCAAAAATGAAATCAATTACCAACTATCTTTAAGTTGATTTTATTGAAATAATTTATTTGAACCTAAATTATTTACTTAAAAAATTAAACATAACAACCTAGTGTTGATTTATATACTTTATCATCAGTAATATATTTGTTATAAATAAGAAATTGAATAGATCTTTGGTTTTCTTTTACAGTTGGCGCTCAAGCACCGCCAAGGGAAAAATCATAAGATGAGAATCGTAGCCTTTGTCGGGAGCCCGATTCTATTCGACGAAAAAGAGCTTGTCAAATTAGCAAAGCGCTTAAAGAAAGAAAAAGTCAACGTTGATATTGTCAGTTTCGGTGAAGAAGCTGTTAATAATGATGTATTGACATCATTTATAAATGCTTTAAATGGTAAAGATGGTACTGGAAGTCATCTTGTAACCGTGCCTCCTGGTCCACATCTATCAGACGCTTTAATATCCTCTCCAATAATTCAAGGGGAAGATGGTATGGGTGGTCCGGGAATAAGTGGAAATGCTTTCGAATTTGGCGTAGATCCTAATGAAGATCCAGAACTAGCATTGGTATGATTTTATTTTTATGTAATTTAATTAATATATTTAAAAGTAAATAATTATTAATATTGAATTAAATATGTATAGGCATTGCGAGTTTCTATGGAAGAACAACGACAACGCCAAGAAGAAGAAGCTCGTCATGCTCAAGTTGCAGAAACTGAAGTTAAACCGGAAATAGTTACAGAAACTCCAAATGAAGAAGCTATGCTTAAACGGGCTTTAGCTATGTCACTCGAGGGTACTGAGGAAGTATCGAGCGTACCAGAGACTAATCCCACTTCTAGCCAAGTTCCAGATTTCGCTCGAATGTCCGAAGAAGAACAGATTGCTTTCGCAATGCAAATGTCTATGCAAGATCAACGTAAGTACACAATTTTCAGTTTTTAAAGTGTTCTTACTTTTGTTCTTCTTACTTTTTTACGTTATTCAATTTTTAATTTAATTTTTGGTAAAATTTTCGATTTTTTTTCTGTCTTAAGTTCGCTTATAAAACTAATCTTCTCACGTGGAAGTCAAATTAAATAACATTTTTACTATTAAACAGGAAAGCATTTTTCAAACGACGATAACTTAATAAAAAACTATTGTGTAACGTTTAAAACTCAACAAAATTGAAGAAGATTAGAATATCTAAGAAAGCTTTACGATAAAATTACTAAAAAAAATTCATAAAATTCCATAAACCTTTAAAAGAAAAGAAAAAATTTTGTAAATCATTTTATGGTTTATTTATAGTAACTATGAAACTATTACTGGAAGACTCCTTGACTCAAGAATCGAAAACTAGAAATTTGAAGTATCCGTTTTTGTATTTTCTACGGTAATTTTTTTCCGTTGCAGCGATTTAAAAATTGTGTAAAAAAATTGAGTTTTCTTCATATCTTTCAATTTTTCAACTTTGTGTTTTTAAATTATAAAAAAAAAGCAAATTATCCATTCAATCAGTTCAACTACTAGCTGATATATGTGAAATGGCTAAATCATTGTTTAATTAGTTGATTTAGCCTCCCACTTTGTATCATATTAATGGCAAAAGAATTTCTCCACTCCAATGACAAAAGTATTGTTTAAGCCTGATTCCACGTAACTGGATAATTATGCTAAATTAATCAGTTGGATAAAATTAACGTGTTTTACTTTTTCAACTAGTAAAATTTTACAGATTTAGTCATTTTTAAGCCTTTCCTCTAATAAGTTATACTTTGAGATATCAACTATCCGCGAATCATAGACATATACTCTTTGCGTATTTGTATCTAAAATAAATTTACTCATCTAAAAATTTATTAAATTTTAATTTAATTTTAACTATACCTTAAGATGAAAAATATTGTTTTTATTTTTGTAGAAGACTTTGAGCCTAAAAAAGAAGAAGCCATGGAAGTTGAAGATGACTATGCTGCTGTTATGTCTGATCCTACATTTTTGCAGACAGTTTTAGAAAGTCTTCCTGGTGTTGATCCGCAATCAGAAGCTGTACGTCAAGCCGTTAGTTCCATACAGCAAAATAAAGATAAAGAAAAAGACAAAAATAATGAAAAAAAATAATTTAACATAAAGCACTTGAATTATCTAAATTTACTTGAATTGAATGTACTTTATATAAGATATTGAATACATACAATAATTAGATTGACGCTTTCACAAATACATCCTTTTTCATTTGCATACTGAACTTTTGGACGCATGTTCCTCTGTTTTTATAACTGTTATGTATTAAAGACAAAAACTTTTTAATGCATACATAATTGTATTATCAAATTTTCAAAAACACAAAAAAAAATATAATAAAATCTTAAAGATAGTTTATAATTTTTTTTTTAATTCTTTATTGAATATTTTTATGAATTAAGTCTAAATTAAATTAATAATCTGTATTTTTGGAAAAAATTCTGTATCCTTATAATATAGTTAAACTCTGCATTAAATATCCATTATCAGTGCTTTGCTTTGAAAATCCATTAGCCAGATTACGAGCTCAGTCTAGATAAAGCACAAAGCATATTTTTGTATAAAACTTCAACTCTGAATCTACAGCAATTGTGTTATAAACATCATAAATTAGAAAGATCACTACTTACGTATTTACATTCGTTATTTTTATAAAAATTACTAGAACAATAAAAAAACAGTAAGTATGTAAATGTTTCAGAGTGATGATATACATGCGATAATTAGCTCTACAAAAGTATAACTTTTAGTTAATCAATTAAAAAATTGTAATTTGAAACGGTTCTGCTATTAAATTAAACCGAATGCAATAAAAAAAAAAAAGTGAAATTTTTCAAATAAAAAAAAAAGTTCGAAACACAGTTGATCCTGCTAAACATCCTAAGAACTCTTTGCTGTTTTTAAGCTTGAAGTGCTTGAAAATTCGAATTTTAACGTTTTTTTTAACCTCTTCCAGTCCAGAAACCTAATTTTCCTACAACTTAATCATTAAAATAAACTACGACGCTTGTAACAACTAATACTGGACAATTTGGTTGAATTTAGAGAAAAAAAAAAATTTACGATGTATAAACTCTGATCATTCCTATTAATACATGAAGAGCTAAATATAATTTGATTAACCATAGAAATGATAAACATTTGAAAATACTCGGCACAGGCTGAAACATGGTCATATTATATAATCATATATCACTAACATTACTACTAGAAAACCTGACATCTTCATATGTGATCACATATATTCTTCCTGTATTCCTTAATATGTACCATAAATGGTCATATATAATTCATTTTTTACGATTCAATCATAACTGAAACTTTTATTTGGAGCCTCTGTAGCAGGCTATTGCTATACATACTATTAACTAAATGATTTTTAAACTGGGCAGTGCTAAATATCTTTTCAAAAACTTTATTTTTTTAATTCAAGTAAGTTTGCCAATTAATAGTAGGAAGTGAGAATTCGTCCGATGAGGCATGGGGCACGGGTCTATGCATAAACTACACCCGTGCAGATATTTCATGCGCACGGGGTACGAGCACGGATACAGTGTATGATAGACCCGTGCCTCGTCGGACGAATTCTTTCACTCTTGCTTAGGCTCAATTCAAGACAAGATTGCACTCAAATTTAATGTTGAACTTACTATCCGAGTTTAAATGACCTAAAACATCAGATAAAAAAGTTAAGTTCAAATAGATTTATTTTCTCTATAACCATGCTTTTTTTTTTTAATAGTTGAAATTCGTAAAGCATTTTACCTTCAATCATTCAAATATCAAACGTAACTGTCTACATAAAAAGTAGTAGGCTTCTTTTTAATAGAAAATAAAATTCTTCAAGATCTTTATTTACTAATAATCCTAAACAACATTATTTCTTCAAAAATTTAGCTGCAATTTTATTCATGTCAAATACATGATTTTAAAATCATTAATTAATCATCAAGCTTTATCACAATGAAGAAAGAATTTATGTACTGCCAAAAAAGGTATAATCTTCATAATTATTTAAATGGACCACAAATATAGTAATAAATAATGTTAATATAGTGATTAGAATATTGAAATATTAACTTTTAGACATTTTTTTTTATTAATAATCGATTTAGTTTTGTAAAATTATTGCTATTTATTTTTTATCGCACTTTTTTTTTTTTCAATTGCATGATTCTAATATCTCGAAAAAAAAATTATGTGAATTATAGGAGTAATTATTGAGATGTAGCTACATCAATGTTTATTCTATCTACTTTACGCGCTTAAAATTTTCGAAATCTTCACCGGTTTTTTTTCCTATCGAAAGTAATATTTTTCAAATTCTAAATGATTTTTTTCTGAGATTTAATTTTCGTTGATTATAGTAATATTTTAATTAAAAAAGAAAAATAAACGTTGACCTATGTCCATCGATCTCCAGCACTTTTTTCTAGAGCTCCATGCCATCATTATCTTAAAGTTAATGATTCTGACATTTATATGAATACTAGCGGACCCGACAGACGTTGTCCTGTACACACGTCTTAAATTTAAAAATTTTAAACTTATTCGAATAAGCTATTACAGTTTGGACCGTTTTGATGAAAAGTATTATCAAAACGTTATTACAATATAATATTTTTTCAATTTGGACGTAATTATTTTACCACCATAACACAAAATTTTCGTGAATCTGATCACAACGCCTACTATCCGGTCACACTGAAATTAAGATAAAATATTTTGAAATATTCGATACTGCGATCGCATCGCTGTTTGCTAGATCCAATGTAAGACATTCCAAGGTCAACAACAATTTACAAATGAAAAATTAATTGAATATAATTAATTTTCCCATAGACTGAATTGTGAATCTAAACCATACTAGGATCCATCTGAAGACACAAAAAATTTCATTAAAATCGGTCCAGCCGTTTAGGAGGAGTTCAGTGACAAACACCCGCACAGAAGAAATATATATATATAAAAATTAGTTATAAAAATTTTGCCTAACAAACCGAAATATATTTGTAGTAAAAATAAAGTAAAAATATTACTTTAACTATTTATGTACAAATCTTTTACAGGACTTCTATTTTTTGATTACTCAATATAGTCTATTTTTTATTATTGTTTTACAATGTTTAAATTTACTAAATATTCAATTACATATTTACAGAGAATACATTCAAATAAAAAAATTTTTTATTCAAACTTGAGTATTAATCATTGTTCTAGGCGTCATAATTAATGGCATTATCTGCCGAAAAATAAACAGAATGGCAAGCAATAAAAATAATGCCATTCTTTCAAATATGTTTTCTGTACTCCCAGTGACTAAAAAAGCTTGTTAGTTATTTAATTACCTATCAAGTTATTTAATTTATCAACTTTATAATAACCACCAGATGAGTATTAATTGGTGACTAAAGTATTTATCTTAATTAGTTATCATAGTTCATTAATTATAGTACTATCGTATATTTATTTGCAATAGTATCTAACACGTATCTAATAGATGTATTTATGTTCTTTTAATTGTACTTAAAGTTAATTTTTATTTGTTATTATCTATGAATCAATTTCTGAAAAATTTAATAATTTATTGGTAGTTTTTAATCCATTTTAAAGGTGTCATAAGTAGGAAATCTCAGGTAAATTGTTACAAAAAATGATTACTTTCGTCTGTAAGATTCTGAAATCTAATTGCGTTCGTTAATAATTGTCACAGAGAATCACGGTGCCATACCCATGTTTTTTTTGTATGATCAAAACGGTGTGCAAGCCATTGTTGTTCGAGAAGTTGATATCGTTCTTGACTAAGATATAGAGGTCTACCACGTCTATAATTAAATAAAAATATTGTTCGTTAATTTTATATCTATAATTTTTAAATTCAAAAATTTTTATTATACACACTTTAAATCTTTATCTTCTTCTTCAAAATCGTCTAGGTAGAGAGAGCCCCATAAACAAGCTCTACGTCCTCGTATCACTATTATGTATGTTGATGTTACTACCAAGAAAATACCAGTACCTCCACCACAATCAATTGAGTGCTGTAACCATATAAACTTAATTATTATGTTTATTCAGAAAAAAAAAATTGATAAAAAATGTGAGTGCATTTACCTGAACAGCTTCTCCAATATTTTGTTGTTTACAACATAGTTGTTTCAGACAAACAATCGTTCCACACAGGAGACATATACTGATTTCTGGAGGTACTAAATGACACCTGCAGCACTGTTTTGCGTGATAATACTACAGAAATACATGGAAATAAAATTTTTATGATAATGTAAAGCATACCAAGACACAATAGAGTAGCTGGATAAAGATACAATTACTTTTTAGTTAAAAAAAAAAAAAAAAAAAAAAAAAATAGTTTACTTGTGTTGTATATGGGCGCTTACTATCGAAAAATTGAAAAATTATAATAAGTAGTTTTAAATTAAAACAATGATAATGTTAGTTAAATAAAGTATCTATTAATTAGCACAATATTTTTATGAAATCATGAAGATATAATCTCATATTTTATAGTTTCTATGCGTAACATTTATCAATTATTTAATTTTTTAGTCTTTTTCCAGTACTCTATTAAACTTTGATCCTTATGTATAAAATAATTTATTTACTGCAATATTACCGTAAAAAGTTTTTCGTATTCCCTGGGAAGCTTCAGTAACTTTGGTGGCTGCCAATATATATGCTGATCAACTGCAAGTTTTTTAGCGGCAACTTGACTTCTTCTATAAAAAGCAAGAAGCTGATTGCACCACATTCGAGGAACTTCAACACTAGCGTCTTCATTTTGCCAATTGAGAGCAACAGCTGCGTTAAAACAATCCCAATCCATACCTTCTGTTACTAATTCAAGATAATAAACTAGTCTAACAAATTCTGTTTGAGTTGTTCGTATATCAGGAAGAGATTGAGAGTACAAATGATGACGTAAAAGTGCTGCAATTCGTAAAAATGGCAAACAGAGAGTTTGAATTCTTTGTTCAACTGATTTACTTGATCGAAAAGATGGTTCATCGTCATAAAAGTCGGTATGCTCTAAGTGTCGCATGACTAGATCAAGAATTGATTTAGAAGTCAGTGGAGTCAGCGAAGAATTTCGTTCAGGTAGTTTTCTTATTGTGTCTCTTTCACTTCTAGTCAAAGTAAAGCTTACTTGAACGATAACTTGATAATAAAGAAGATTATAAAGTACTTTTACCACACTTGAAAAATATGTTTGATCGATATGCAATGGTAAAAGAAGAATAAATTGAATAAGAAGTGCAGTAGGATCTCTGAGAAGAAATGGTACTTCTCGTTCATGTGGAGCTATTGCAAGTGGCGTTGCTAAATCTGATGGTAATCCTGATATATATTGCCAAGTTTTATGCACTGGCCAGTTTGTCAAAACTCTTGCATGCATTGCTAAAACGTGAAACAGTGCAACAATACAATCTCGTTTTGGCGTTAATGAAACTGTCTCCTGTAATGACGAACACAACGATCCACCACGTTGAACAAGCTCTACTTCTAAATTGGTTCTAGCAACTGATGTGACAAAAAGAAACAGACTTTGGTGACTAGGTTGACAGTGTTTTTGTTTATACTTTAAGTATGTCGAGGCTGTCATTTCTTCCATGGCCTTTCCCATTGCCACAGATAAATTCGAAGATATTGGATTGCGTTGAATTTCTTTTAGAAAATTATTCAATTCAGAAAGAATAGCTGAAGTAGAAGAATGACGTGATCGGACAATAGCTGAACATTCTCCTAGTTGAGGAGAAAGTGGGAGCACCGAGTTGGCAAGTTGACGACAAAGAGGGCAAAGATATTCACCACGATCTACTGCCAGACTCTGTTGTCTTTGTTGACTTCTTAGTGATTGTCTATAAGCTTTTAAGCAATCTAAGTGAAGGTGATGACCACAAGTTTGCACATGAACTCCACCTTCCCAACCTAAATTAACCGATAATAACCACGATAAAGTATCGAAATGTTTATGCATTTCATCAACTCGATAATCAAAATTAGTGCCTCTAGTGCCATTCTTAGAAATAAGAGTATCATCATCTGAAGTTGGTAATTGAAGTCTTTCAGATTGCTGTCTCTCGTGACCGATCACACTAGTTGCTTGAACTAAAACAACAAGACCCATTGGTTTATCATCGGTACTTGAAGTTGTTCTATTACAAATAACACAATCATATTCCCTTTTACTAGTTAGTTGACTTGATGTTTCACTTTGGTCCCAGTCCATACCAGATGCTCCTGCTTCATCAGTTTCCATTGCTTTTTTCATAAACTGCTTCTGTTGATTGGCAAAATCCGCCATAAGCTTTTGCTGTCTTTCTTTTGCTTTTTTTCGTTTTTCTTCACGCTCTTGATGTTCTCGCGCACGCTGTGCATCTTCACAATCTTTATTTCGAGGCCATAGTTTATTTTTTGTTTCTATTATGTTTTGTTTCAAAGTTGGATCAAGCCTTGAGATTCTTTTAAGTAACTGACCAATAAAGAATGGACCATCACCAATTTTCGATTCTTGTTGTGACGTTGAAAAATTGTTGCTTGCACTATTATCTCCTTCAAAACTAGAGTTCGCAATGTCCTCTGGATTCCAACTATCAGGAACACCGGATAATTGGGAATGAAGTTTTAATAGCAAAGAAATTATATTCTCTCCAGTCTTCAATCCTGCTTGATATACTTGTCCACTCTATAAAGAGTAGTATAACGACGATTAAAATTAAATAATAAATCAGAAATAAATTACACGGAGAAAAAAAAAACCAAATAATATAAGCGCTATGTAACAAACAATTGTTTGTTGTCTGCACACGATTAAGTACTGTACGAAAAGTGCTCAGTACTATCCAGAGAAATCTCAATCGTTTGATCACGTCAGTAGACAACAGTACTCTCTGCATAGTACCCTATCCTGTGCAAATGGTAACTACTTGTTTGCTGCATGGCGTTGATTATTATTTAAACATATCCAACCTTCACTTTTGACAATACAGAAAAGATCTGATACTATGACGATAATGTCAAGTTCTTAAATTTTGTCATTCAGCATGACCGCTTAATATCGTTACTGCCATTCTAAATCGTCGTATCCTACATTTAGAAAATTTTACAGCAGACGGTAAAAACAGTTCATTTTCAACATTGATTAAATGGAGTTCAACGGATGAAAATATTTATTTAAAAATAGTTATTAAACTATTTGACCTTTAAATTTTTAATATGACTTGCAGAATATTATTATGATTCTATTTTTCAAAAAAAGTCAATATGTCAAATTTTGTGGGATAAGACGTATTAAAATGGCAGTATCGATATATTTATACAATATAACAAATTTTTAAAACAAACAATCAAAGTATCTAAATAATTGCTGATCTTAATTTTATTGAAATGTTCTTAAACGAAGATTATGAAAGTTTTTCCCCATTTATCCCTCTCTCCCCCCTTCTCTTATATTTGTTAGATGTAGTTCATTTGGTAGCATAAACGTAGATATAAAAAATTTTTTTCGGTTTAATACCTATTCTCTTGAAAATTACTCGCATATCTATGGCACGCCGTTTTACTATTTAATCAGGTAATATTATTGCAGAACATAAAAAAAAGAAATTTATTTTTAATTTGAAAACAAATTTTTTCAGTGAATTCTTTTTATGTACTGACATAATAAAAATATAATTATTTTATGTCCCGATATAAAATTAAATGCTTATGCATAGGGAGAGGTACTAAAAAACACGAATTATAATTATGTAACAATATAATTATAATGATTAGAAATTATTCTTTATAAAAAATAAAAACATTTTTATTATCTTGTGACATAATTATAATGAATACAATTCAATTATGTTTAAAGATAAAATATATTTTTTTCATTATCAATAGCATAATAAAAAGTATTAAAATGATGTATCTGCATAAAAAAATGGATTAATTTTATTTAAAACAGTTTAAAAATCTTTGCAAAATTTTTATTATGGTTGATCATAATAAAAATTCACAGAATTTAGTAAAAAGTGAAATCATAATGAATATTTCAAAAAAATTTATGACACTACATAATTAAAATTCAGACAATTTTTATTATGTCCCACCATAATTAATTATACCGATAACGAATTTTAATTATCTAGTAACATAAATTTAATTTAAATTTATTATCCTAAAAATAAATTAAATAATAATAATAATACATAAAAATGATCTTGTAATATAATGATATTAAGCAATTAATATTATCTCAATACATAATGTTAATTCAAACATTTCTATGATGTACATCATTTTAATTCTGAATTACTATTATGTACATAATTTTAATTGTAACATTTTTATTATAGTGCGCGTCATTGATTCGTACCGGTTGAAAATTTTATGGTAAAATAGAAAAATAAAAATTTCGACATCTGTAAATAAAGAAATCAACAAAAGGAAAATCTTTATAAGCATCAATTTAAACAAAATTGAAAAAATAATTTACTCAAAATAAATAACTCAAAATATCAATCACGATTTGAATAGAAATTAAAAATATTAGCAATTAAAAGAATTACTCACTTTATAAAATAAATAAAAGTAAATTTAAGATTAAAAAAAAAAGACATCAACATAATTAGATAATTTGAAAATTTATCAAGTATAAATATAGAAATTGTATAAAATAAAATGAACTGAATTCAGACAAGTCAGTAAAAAGACATTTGAATATTTATATTTATAAAAATATTGACAGTTATTAATATGCGAATTCTCAAACAATAGACATCTATAAATATAGACTAGCAAATTTAGAAACCCGTAATTTTAGACATCTGTAAATTTTGATTTATATAAATTCATAAATTAAAACAAAAATACAATTAAATATATAATTGCTTGCAGTTTATGAGTTAATAAAAAATTAAAACAAAACTTCTATAATGCTCGAGAGCACTAGACTACAACCCTTGGATGTTTACGGAGCCGGTTCTCCAGGAGATCACGGATCAGGCAGCGGCGAAATTCTCCGCGCTCCAAAAAATAACCTAGCCAATTTTTTAAATAGCGAGTGTCGTGTTTATCAGAGTTAGCTACTCATGGAGGTTTACGGAGTCGGTTCTCCAGGAGGTCTCGGATTAGACAACGGCGAGATTCCCTGCGCTTCAAAAAATAACCTAGGTAATTTTTAAATAGTGAATGTCGTGTTTATCAGAGTTAGCTACTTATGGAGGTTTTTCGTCCTCCAGGAAATTGCAGATCAGGCAGCGGATAAATTCTTTGTACTGCAAAAAATAACCTAGATATTTTTTAATTAAATATAAAAATTTATTTACAGTTTTGAATCTTCATACACATGTCAATTTTTCAAATGGTTATTTTATTTTTCTGTTTCTGCTTTATTTTATAAAATTCTTTGTTGACAGTCAAAAACAAGCGTTCACGACGTAAGAAAAAATTGTAATCAAATATTAAAAAAAATAATATTAAAAATAAAATTATAACAGAATGCAAAATTTTAGGGAACATATACAACGTCAGTCTGAAGAAATAAATACGCAATTTTGAAAATGTCTAGGTTATTTTTTGGATCGCGGGGAATTCCGCCGCTGCTTAATCCGCAACCTCCTAGAAAAACCGACTCCGTAAACCTCCATGAGTAGCTAACACTGATAAACCCGACACTCGCTATTAAAAAATTGTCTAGGTTATTTTTTGAAGCGTGGGGAATCCCGCCGCTGCCTGATCCGTGATCTCCTGGAGAACCGGCTCCGTAAACATCCAAGGGTTGTAGTCTAGTGCTTCCGAGCATCATAAAAGTTTTGTTTTAATTTTTTATTAGCTCGTAAATTGCAAGCAATTATATATTTAATTGTATTTTTATTTTAATTAATAAATTTATGTAAATCAAAATTTACAGATGTCTAAAATTACGGGTTTATAAATTTGCTAATCTATATTTATAGATGTCTATTGTTTAAGAATTCGTATATTAATAATTGTCAATATTTTTATAAATATAAATATTCAAATGTTTTTTTATTGAATTCTCTGAATTCACAAAGAGACGGCAAGAGTGTGGGGTTCTCAAATCAAACGGAGGTTTCGCGTGTAGTTAGCACTCAGTGAGTGTATTCATACACTCAAACCCTAGAGAGCACTACTTAGCCATTGCCGAGAAAAAAATTCCTAAAGTTTGAAAAAAAAAAAATTTTTTTTTGGTATTAAAATTTAACAAATCGTTATAAACGATTTCTATTGAACTTTTATACATTATTGAATCGTGAATTTAATAATTTTTAACTTTTTAACGATTAGAACTTATAAAAGACGGATGAATGTAAATATAATAAATACAAAAGCCACAGTTCTTCTGAACATTTTTTATAAAATAATATATTAAACACAATGAATATTTATGATAAAATGTTTATAGAATTAGTAATTTTTTCAATCATTCATCTTTAGAAATACACAAATCTGGATGATATTTATCATAAAAACAAGAAAAACACAAATTTCGTTGACAACTTGCATAACAAATAAATGCAGATTTTTTACAGGAGCACAGTGTTTTTAGAATTTCTTCTGAAAAACAAACTTCGTTTACGTTCATAAATATTTCTCGGTGTTCAGATAATTTTGACGCATACCAGGCTATTTGATCATTTTTAAAAAAATTGGAGAAGAGAGCTGATGATGAACAATTGATTGAATTTTAATACAATCTTCACGAGAGTTGATTTTCCGATTTTCTTCAATTAATTGCGAACAATTTTGTATTTTTTTAATTAAATTTTTGACTTGTCTGTAAAAGTAAACATCGCACGGTTGTATTAGTGGAGTACTCTTTGGAGGTATTACTTGAACAGTACAAGTAGACATTTTCTCATCATCTTGAAAAATTTCATCATACATTTCGAGCCTCGTTTGTCCTCCCCAAGAATCGATGAGAAGAAGAAATTTTTCTTTGCCTACGTAAGATTTTAGGCATTTCGTGAGAAAATTATAATATGAAAACATAGTGAGTTTTCCGGATTTTGACGATGTGACGACAACATTTTAATATATTTTCATGTACTCATCAACCTGCTCCTGAACCCTGGGTCGAAATGTATCTGTAATACAACCGTGTAATACAACTTGTATCTGTAATACAACGGTGTAATACAACCGTGCGATGTTTACTTTTACAGACAAGTCAAAAATTTAATTAAAAAAATACAAAATTGTTCGCAATTAATTGAAGAAAATCGGAAAATCAACTCTCGTGAAGATTGTATTAAAATTCAATCAATTGTTCATCATCAGCTCTCTTCTCCAATTTTTTTAAAAATGATCAAATAGCCTAGTATGCGTCAAAATTATCTGAACACCGAGAAATATTTATGAACGTAAACGAAGTTTGTTTTTCAGAAGAAATTCTAAAAACACTGTGCTCCTGTAAAAAAGCTGCATTTATTTGTTATGCAAGTTGTCAACATAATTTGTGTTTTTCTTGTTTTTATGATAAATATCATCCAGGTTTGTGTATTCCTAAAGATGAATGATTGAAAAAATTGCCAATTCTATAAACATTTTATCATGAATATTCATTGTGTTTAATATATTATTTTATAAAAAATGTTTAAAAGAACTGTGGCTTTTGTATTTATTATATTTACATTCCTCCGTCTTTTATAAGTTCTAATCGTTAACCCGTCAGCACTCACGTGAACTTTTCGGTAATATTTACTCTCGTGATGAGAGATTTGCTCACGTTTAATCTGCATGCGGCCGGGCAGCTATACAGTTACGAAGATACACGAACTAGCCCGAACGTTACCGAAAGTAAATTTTTTTTTGTTACACCTATAATCTCGTGATGAGAAGAATGCTCACAATTTCCGAGGCGCATGGGAAAAATATTTTTTTTATAAAATATATATAATATTAAAGCATTTCAAAAGTTCATAATTTGAAAATAGGTAAAATTACTCGAAGGTAGAAAAAATTTCATCTACCCTTTCCATTTGAAAAGAAAAAGTTTTCATTGTTTTAAATCGAGCGTGAGCAAAATGCTTATAACGTGAGTGCTGACGGGTTAAAAAGTTAAAAATTATTAAATTCACGATTCAATAATGTATAAAAGTTCAATAGAAATTGTTTATAACGATTTGTTAAATTTTAATACCAAAAAAAAATTTTTTTTTTTTCAAACTTTAGGAATTTTTTTCTCGGCAATGGCTAAGTAGTGCGCTCTAGGGTTTGAGTGTATGAATACACTCACTGAGTGCTAACTACACGCGAAACCTCCGTTTGATTTGAGAACCCCACACCCTTGCCGTCTCCTTGTCAGTTAATTTTATTTTATTCAATGTCTATGTTTATGTTTAATAAATTTTTAAATTATCCAATTTTATTGTTGTCTGTTTTTTTCAATATTATAAATTTACTATCATTTATTTTGTAAAGTGTGTAATTGTTTTAATCACTAATATTTTTAATTTCTATTTTAATTGTGATTGATATTTTGAGTTATTTATTTTGAGTAAATTATTTTTTAAATTTTGTTTAAATTGATGCTTATAAAGATTTTCCTTTTATTGATTTCTTTATTTACAGATGTCGAAATTTTGATTTTTCTATTTTGCCATAAAATTTTTAACCGGTATGAATCAATGACGCGCACTGTATGTACATAATTGTAATTCTGAATTACTATTATGTACATAATTTTAATTCTGAATTATTATTATGTACATAATTTTAATTCCGAATTTCTATTATGTACATAATTTTAATTATAACATTTTTATTATGTACATAATTTTAATTCTGAATTACTATTATGTACATAATTTTAATTCTGAATTATTATTATGTACACAACTTTAATTATGAATTATTATTATGTACATAATTTTAATTCCGAATTTCTATTATCTACATCATTTTAATTCTGAATTACTATTATGTACATAATTTTAATTCTGAATTTTCATTATGTACATAATTTTAATTCCGAATTTCTATTATGTACATAATTTTAATTCTTATATGCATTAAATTTTAGATTGAAAGAAATTAAAATGTTATAAATAATTACTCCAAAAATATAAATCTACAGAAGCCAATTTAATTTATTTCACGACATAAAAAAAATTGTTAGTTAAAATTTTGTCCTCACATAAGTATTAAACTCTTATTTTTAATTATCATGACACATAATAAAAATATTCTTTTCTGCCCTCCGGCCGGAAAGTGGCAACTTTCTGGCCGCTGCGCTAAACAAAGTTGCCACATTCCGGCTACGTCGAGCAGAAAAATAGTATACACACCTTGGCCAGTAAATAAGAAAGCCTCAGATCACATGTTTGTCAACCTCGGCTTCGCCTCGGCCAACAATTACATGTGATCTGAGACTTTTCTTATTTTACTGGCCTAGGTATGTAATATACTATTTTGTCATCAGCTCAACTCAGAATTTTAATTCTTTGATATATTATTATGACCCTACATAATAATTGTTCCTTAAAAAATTTAAGTATAAACATAAAATTAATCTATTATATTTTGATTATGTTTTAACATAAAATGTGCATTTTTCCTTTTAGTTATTAATTTTAAAATCATTTTTTTCCTTCTATTAAATAGTAAAACGGCGTGCTATACATATCATCAGATCACCCAATCGAATTTAATAATAGTTTTTCAGTAGCAAATACATGTTCAATTTAAAGAAACACTTGCCTGAGATTCTCTGTTCACAATCCGTTGGTGACAATGGGATGTTGAAGGTACAATCTCAGTCGTGCTAACACCAGCAGCACCAAGTCGCGGAAACAAAACTTGCAAAAGATCTACTTCATTGCTTGCTGTTGGGTTAGACGTTCCACGTTGCGGCATACGAGAAAATCTTAACGGTTCGGTCATTGACAAAACTCCTGTTGGAAGCAAATAAAATATAATATTAATCTCAGTAATTAATCTCAATATTTTTAATCTCAGTTATTCAATGTTTATTGGTTACATGGTTAGGTAATATCAACTTTCTCATAATGCTGCTAAAAGCAAGTCAAAATTTGAAAAAAGCACCATCGGCCACACCCGTTATAAAACCGTAAAAATATGACTAATTTTAATTGTAAAGCAATGAAAAGTTTTCTGAAATTTTCATAGGACCCACTAATTGCTTGAGTAAAATATTCGTTAATTAATTATCTTTTAGTTTTTTAATCGAGATGTAGATAAATTTTATTTAATATCATAATTAAATAACTCGTATTCGAAACAACAGTATAATTTCAATCTCTACGCCAAAAACTAAAGAAAAAAATTATAAATTAACTTTTACTCATGAATGGAGCTATTTTGAGAATTTTTATATTAATCTGTTTCTTTTTTTTTTTTTTTTTTTTTTTTTTAAATTGTTTCTTAGTCTATTTCAATATGTACAAATATAATTATATAAATTTAGCTATCTACTTAGAAAGATTGACTTACTAGGAGAATGTGTATCTGGAACAAGAGCCATAGATTCTTCAACAGTTGGCGGCAATGCTCTTTGATGAGCTGGTAGTTCATCATCTTCAATGTTGTCATTAGGTACTTCATCTGCAGGTACAATAGTCAGGTCCCATTCATTCAATGCTAAATGATTATCAACAGAAATGTTACGTAAGTTTCGAGTAAATAATAAGTGAATTTTTAACTTCCCGCTAAGAAAATCGAAGATTTTCGAAAAATCGAGAAGTTATTGTTTTCACCCCGTTTTGCAAAAATCGAGGTTTCAACAGATCTTGACGTTTTGAAGCCCTAAGAAGCTTTTCTGACTATTTTCACGATAATGCCCGTACGTCTGTGTGTGTGTGTGTGTGTTTTATCTTAGGGGAATCCTTCTTACGGATTCCAGGCATAGTTGTTTGGCCTGGATATGTGGCGACTCGACGCAGTGTCATACTAAAACTCGACCCTAACGCCCCTACCCACTAAACCCTAAACCCCTTTTCTTCTTTCCTCTAATCCCTCATGGAAACCGCCGTCAGGCATTACTTCGTGAGGGGAGGATCCAGCTACCGCTATTCCTTCTGGTGGCTAAGGTGTTATTTTTCCTTCCTTCTAGTTTCTGTCATTTGCTCTTTTTCTTTCAATGGAACGCAGCTCTGTAAGCACTTCTGTGGCAAAAGTGCTTGTAGCGTTCCAAGCAGTTTGATTCGACAACATTGCATCTACTATTGTCTCTGGTTGGATTCTCCAGTTCAGGATCCTCTCTAACTCCTCACGCTGAGGATCGAAACGTGGACACACAAAGAAAACGTGCCTTGCGTCCTCAATAACCCCTGGACAAGACGGGCACTCCGGAGAATCGTCGTGCTTAAAGCGGTGCAGATACTCTCGAAAGCACCCATGTCCTGACAACATCTGCGTTAGGTAATAGTTGACTTCACCATGGTTTCGGCTCAGCCAAACGTCGATCTTTGGTATGAGGCGGTGTGTCCATCTTCCTTTTGCTGCGGCGTCCCACTCAAGTTGCCATCGCGAGATGCTGTGCTGCCGTTCTTCTGTTCTTAGTTCTTCAGCGCTCAGTGTAGTTGACCTCTTTCGATGGCAAAGGGCCCGTCTTTCTTTAGCTAAGACTCTAAGCGGCAGAGTTCCAGAAATGACGCACACTGCTTCCTCTGATATTGTTCGGAAGGCGCTGGCTACTCTTAGCGCGCTCAGTCGGTAAACCGGACATGCTTTCCTCCATGATTCTTGGGTCTCAAGTACGTCGGACCAAATGGATATACCATACGTGAGGACCGATGTAACTACTGATGATAGCAATAACCTCCTTGTCTGCTTCGGGCCACCGATGTTGGGCATCAATCGTACTAGGTTAGCCACTACTGCTGATGCTTTGGCGGTCACGTGTTCAACTTGTTGTTTGAAGTTAAGTCGGGAATCGAGCATCACTCCCAGATATCGAATGAATGGTTGGGATGTGATTTCTTGGTCTCCGACGTTTAAATTGATCGTTTCCACCACTTTTCTGCTAGTGATAAGTACAGCCTCGGTCTTCTGTTTAGCCAGTTGTAGGTTTACTGTGTCCATCCACTGGTTAATTCGCTCAAAGGTGATCGTGAACATATGATTTATCTCATCAATATGCTTGGCGACGATTACTACGGCTACGTCGTCCGCGTACGCTACCAGTTTGACATTTCTTGGTAGTTTCAGTCTCAGCAATCCGTTGTACATGATATTCCAGAGAAGTGGACCGAGAACAGAACCCTGCGGGACGCCTCCAGTAACATCATACTCCTTTGGACCATTCTTCGTGTCATATCTAAGGACTCTATTCGTGAAGTAGCTAGCGACTATCCTTCGTAGATATCCTGGTACGTTCATCTCTTGAAGAGCTTGCATGATGCGATCCCAGTTGGCGGAGTTGAAGGCATTTTTGATGTCTAGGGTTGCCACCAGACAATATTTCTTCGTTCCACCCTTCCATCTGGTACCGGCGATTGCGTCTTTGGCTATACCGACAACCAGGTTGATTGCGTCCAGGGTTGATCGTCCTTTTCGAAATCCGTACTGATTGTCTGCTAATAGTGGATCGACAACTGCTTCTATCCTTTGGTGGATTATACGTTCGAGTATCTTACCGGCTGTATCCAACATGCAGAGTGGACGATAAGATGACGGTTCTTCCGGTGGCTTTTTTCCTTTAGGAAGTAGTACCAGCCGTTGTTGTTTCCACTTCCGAGGAAAAATCCCTTCCTTCAAGCAGATGTTGTAGACATCGAGGAATAACGCTGGCGCTGCTTTAATAGATGTTTTCAAGGCAATATTAGGGATTCCGTCCAATCCCGGCGCTTTATTATTCCCGACACGGTTACAAGCTTCCATCGTGTGTGTGTGTGTGTGTGTGTGTGTATGTGTGTGTGTGTGTGTGTGTGTATGTGTGTGTGTGTGTGTGTAAACCTCTCGTAACTTTTGAACGGCTTGACCGATTTCATCGCGGTTGGTGTCATTCGAAAGAGCTTCGCCAAACTTAGATTTCCTGTAAGTTGGAACCGATTCGGACTAGTAGATTTCGAGAAATTGCAAAAAAAGTGACAAAAAAAAATGCTTTTTTTTTTTTTCATTTTTTTCAAATATCTCCAAATTGGCTGAACCGATCAACCTCAAAAACTAATCAGCTCTTAACCTTGAAAACCTGCATCGATCGCCACCAAAAGCGTCAGAATCGGTTGATGCGTTCGTGAGATATCGTTGTCGAAAAAAATCGAAAAAAGTGTTTTTTTGTAATAACTCCGAAATTTTTCATCAGATCAATTTTTTTGTTCAGAATCATTTATAGAGCTTAAAAAACTACATCAATTGCCGCTAACCGCGTGCAAATCGGTCGATTCATTCAAAAGTTATAGCAGTTTGAAAATGAAAAAAATCGTGTTCTATCGAACTTTGATAAGATTTTTGGGCTCGAAGAGCTCAAAAGCATAGGAAAGCTATCTCTTTGAGCTCGGAGGGCTCAAAATAACAAGTAAACTGTATTTTTGAGCTCGAAGAGCTTAAAAGGGTCATAAGTGCAATTTTAAGCGCCTAGGTGTGGAATTAGCGGGAAGTTGCAGGGATGGCCTTCAGGGTCAATCGTTTTCCTAATTTTCTTTTTTTTTTTCAATCAAGAAAAAAATCACCCATCGATTATTATTTAAAAAAAAAATAATATCATCCCTTACCATTTAAATCCTTAACTTACTTTCATTAGTAGGTAGTGCAGGTAATGATCCAGTATCCATAGGCGCAGTTGTATTTCTATGGTCATTGTCAGGTTCACCTAATAACTCCAGGTCCCAAACCTCAGAAGGTTCACCAATTTCTACATCAAAATCATCATTCAACATCAATGAATTTTCAGTAATATCGCTTGTTATTTCCCAGTCTGAGTTGACTATTAAAAGATTGAAAAGAAATGATAGATTTTTAAGTTTGCTAATAAATTTTATATTTTTAATAATGATTTCTTACTTTCAAGGTTGTATTCAGAAGATGAATGGACAAGCTTTGCTCTCGGTATTACGGTTTTTAGATTTTCTATTAAACTATCTGTTTCATACCAATTACTGAAATCCGCATCATTCGCAGCACAAGAAATACTACCAGTGTAAGGGCATAGAGGATTAGCCTGCAATAATATCAATTGTTAAATCAATATAAAACTATGTTTCAATTCAATACAAATAACTTTTTTTAGTGATTTTATCCAATATTATGAACTGAATATGAAATTGTGTTCAGTAAAAATTTTCATATATAATTATGAGTTAGAAAAATAATATATCGACTAGTTAACAAATAGCTTTGATGAACTTACACTTTTTTTCGGAATATCCGAGGTGATTACAGCCATTTCGAGAAGGTATATTAACAATGCCACTATATGCTCTGAAATATTATGATCATTAACAGCTTTATACAGAATCACAAAAACCATAGCATGAAAGACTCGTGATTTAAGTACGATTCTTGGATCATCGTAATCAGGAGATACTGGTGCTGGGTTTCGAAAGGGCGGCCAAAGAGTTGAACTACTTTTAAGTTTTGTAGATTTCACATATTCTGTATAACGATCCATTGACACTTGGTAGTCTCGACGATGAACTGCACGTAATAAAACATAGAGAGGATCATAAAGTTCCTCCCAGACTTTAGGTTTAGGACCATACATGCCTTGTTGCATTGTACCACTGGCTTCAAGATTTGGGGCTTTGTATTGTGCAACTTCTGCAAGGACTGGTTCGAAATCGCGATTAGGAGTTGTGCCACATCGTTCTGGCATAAGATCCATCAGTTGGCTATGTGTTTTATCACCCATGCACAACAAAGTTACCATTTCTAAATGAGAAACTTCTGAATCTGTCAATCCAAGATTTGTTCTTACACTTATCAATGTGGCCAAAAATATAAGACAGCTTTCCATCATGGCCGTATCATGTTCACCAATCAGAAGAATATTTTGCCGTGACCTAACAGTAAACAAACTAAGCCATTCTTTGATATGAAATTTATCAATAACTGTATTTAAGAAAATATCAGGCTGAAGCTTCATTGCACAAATTTGTAATAGGTAAAGATCAGCATCAACCATTGAGTTACAAAAGTTACATTGAATATATGTCATTGCTTGGCCTTTAATCTGTAGCCCATTACGAACCCAAAGACCGTTGAGAATTTCATATAAAGCTACTTGAACTCGTAATGGATGCATCATCAGTAGATGAAGCATATCTGTTGGTGGTAAAAGTTCTTGAAGGGTTACTCCTTGTTGTCGTACAACTTCACACATGAAAACTGCAAAGTAACGATGCAAAGGAATATGAAACGATACATGTAATGCATCACAAACATCAGGACTCGTAAAACCAATAGCGTCCAACCAATCTTGAAGTGCTGTAAGACAAAATGATAAAGCACGTCGACTTACAGATATACTCTCAGGGCCACGAAGATGTGAAACTAAAGCCCACATTGGATAAGCACTGGCTTCAAGTTCAGCGCTAAAAGCAGCATAATATGTAGTTGGTTCAAATTCCACGTGAGCACCCATTTCACGTTGATTAACATTCATACCTTGGAACATAGATAAAAAATCAAACCACATTTCTAATAGTGTGTCATCACTTAAAAACTGAACAGCTACAGGTTTGTGAGATAATACATTATTGAGATCTGATACAAGAGGCCAATAGCAATGCTCTTTCATCACTGGACGACCACAATCGACAACAAAATGAAAATTTTTGTTTGGCGTGTGTAATGTATTTTCGACAAGAATTTTACTCATCATATACTTCAGACTTATAACCATAACATGTAGTAATTTGAGTTGATTTACCATACGTAATGCTAAACGTTCATTGCTAAACAATTGAACACTTACATGGACAACTCGATTACTAAGTGTATCTGGATCATTTGAGCGTTCCAACATCATTGCAATTCTACTGTAATGAAGAACAAACGCTCTTGTGAGGGCTTCTTTATAGTCAGGATCTGGCAACATATTGAGTAAAAGACAAACAAGCTTTTGTGGAAACTCATAAGCAACCGTCCAGAACATCAACTCTTCAAGAAAAGTTGTATGCACTAAGTCTTCTTGAAGAGAAGGACAATCTTTATATTCATCAGGCGGTTCTGGATTTGGTAGAGATTTAATTGCATCTTGATATATACCATGACTTTCTTGACAATATCGATCATACTCTGTCATTCCTGAAGAATTAGCAGGATCCATGAGTCCTCGGTATTTTTGAGGGCTTGTTAACGCTGAAGTCATTACATGACGCATCAAAGCACCCATATGATTAAGGTCAAGGAGCATTGTCAAATAAGCATCAGCATCCTGAATTGCAACTCTGAAATCTGGAGCACTAACTTTGCAATTGTCTCGAAGATGATGTATAAGCCGTAAAATCATACGAGGCATCATTGCCTCTGCGACACACATGAGATCTAATGGTGCTGGAGATTTATCAACCGCTGCTTTTGGCCCATGACGATCACAAAATCCTATTTCTTTCATTACAGATGTATCACCGCAATCACATGCACCTCCAGCTTGACTAAGAAACATATTAAAATCATGGCGATAGTGGTTTCCTTTTTTAAAACACTCTTGACACAATGCCATACAAGGTGATATGCCGCAAGTACGACATCTGTATGCTACAAAGTTTGGAGTCCAAACCAATCCACAGGTAGTTGCATTATCATATAATCTTACTGCAAATAATTAATTAATTATTACTGATGACAGTGCAATTAACTTTAGATATAATAGTTAAACTAAATTTTTACGTTATGTTATGAGTTTTAAATGACGTAAAATTAAGCAAGTGACTAAAGGTACGATATACTTTGCTTGACGATACAGTGGGTAGAAAAACAATGTTTTACTATTACACCGTTTTGTCAAGCATACAATACTTGTAATCACATCTAAGAATTTAATAGATGGGAAGTAAAAAATTATTAGCTCATCTGAAAAAAAATTATGTCTAAAATTTTTTACCAGTATTTGAAAATTCATCTGGAGTCCTCCCTCCGGCCATAAGCCATTTACACCAATCAATAGTTTCCCAATCATCAATAGCTTTCCCTGGACTTAGTAAAGTATCTAATAACTCATTTATTTGCTGTTGTCTAGCATCACTTGAGATTGGATTACAATATTGATCACGAATGTATGCAGCAGCTCCACGTTTTCCTTTATTCATAAGGACTTCAGCTGGACTGAATGCTGATGCCATGATCCTTACTTACTATTTTTCTTCGATTTTTAATCACTTTACGTAACAGTTGGTTTTATTTTTTTTATGATCTTTAAAGAATATTTATTCCCAACGCTTTTACGTTGAGATATATTTCCAATATTTTGAGTCCATTCCCCCATGTCAGTGATATTTATTTTTACTCCGAATCATCAACTGATTTCATAGTGTCACAATTATCATCACCAAACGATGATGAAAACAACTGTTACTTGTATATTTTTTTCAATATCTCGTCATATCACTTAACTTTTTTTTCATGAAAATAAAAAAAATCTATATTTAGAAAAAACGAAATATTCAACAAAACAGAATGTTAAAAACAGAATGATAAAAAAAAAAAAAATTACTTCAATTGAATACCAAGTGCTTTGCGTATACGTGTATTTGTCAACTCAAGAGCTTGTTTGAAGAGAAATTTTTGACGACCCACCTGCCCCAAGTCCTAAAGACTCAGCCGGGTTCTTAAACCTTAATTCACCAATCACAAAAAAAAAAAACGTAATAAAAAAACTTTTGTAACAAACCACAAATATTTTTAGCTCCTACTTCTACAATCTACCATCTCCTTTATTATGTCTTTTAAGAAACATCCTCAGAAATTTAATTCCTGCCTTATCGCCTGGTTCAACAAAGTTTTCGAAGACGTGTAAGTTAACGTCTTATAGGCAACGATGACATCTAAAGGTCGATAACTGTACATAAACTCGGTGTCAAATACCTCACTCCCTCAACTGCAAATAATTTAATTCAACGTTAACTTATGTTGTAATTCTTAGTAAACAATTGTTCGGTTATTTTCCGATAAGTTATATGGTCAACTAACCGGTAAAGTAATTATCCAGAAAATAAACTTCACATACCTTTAAAATTTTATAATTGTAATTTGTAACAAATAAATAGATTCAAATAAAGGAATAAAAAATACTATCAATTTTGATATGTAAGTATCTTTGCTTAAGAAGGGTTTACATTTTTTCTCTCTCTCGCCCTCTATTGGACAAACAAAAGTATCTCTGTCATACTTGTACAACAAATTGAATCTTAAAACGCATTTTATGCATAAATAAATGAAAATTTTCCAAAAAAGCGCTTCGCTCTTCGATAGATAATTTAATTATCTATCGAAGAGCGAAGCGTTTTTTTCGAAATTTTATTACATACATGAGAAAAACACGTTTGAAAATCAACTATCAACCGCTCTAAAGAGCTCTTAAGGCTCTTAAGACTCATGAAATTGGGCTAGTGATTGAATTTATTTATATATAATTAAGTGACAAAAGAAATGCAAAATAAACAGATTGGATCGCATCTACACTTAAGGTGCGATTTCACGATGACGCTTGACGCCAGCTTCGAGCGTCGAATTCGATCACACTGTATAATTTCGATCAAAGCGCCATCTAGATAAAGAGCAGTGATAAAGCTGAAAATTCTGAGCTTTATTTAATTGACGCTTATGTACTATTTAATTAAATTAAAAATATTATTTATTGTTTATGAAACATTAAAATAAAAAAAATATAATGGATTTCGATGAGGTAAAATCTATAGCTATTCTTTATTCTAACTTATTGATATCTATAAAAATATTAATAAATATTCCAATATTCATTAAATTATGACACTAAAGTTGACAAATGTTATAAATTTTTTTAGAATTTTATAACAGTGAAATTATTATGAAAAAAAAAATTTAATAAAAAATACCGCATGTGAAAATTGAAAAAGTTATTAGCGGAAATTTTTTAAATCATTTTTGTTGTGATTGATTTGTCATAAAAATTATGTGTTGTTGTTGTTGTTGTTGTTATTGTTGATCCAAATAGGTTAGGGTATAACATAGGCTGATAAGTAAACTTTCGATTTTTCTTACTTGTAAAACTAGGGTCGTTTATTTCGTCAAAATGACGCTTGACGCTAAAAGTTTGACGCTGCTTTTTATCTAGATGGCACTCTAATCGAAATTATACAGTGTGATCAAATTTGACGCTCGAAGCTGGCGTCAAGCGTCGTCGTGAAATCGCACCTTTACAACTTACAAATCATAAATTATAATTCATAAATGCTGAAGCTTCTACTTATGGTTTTAGGTAAGTAACAACGTGATTTTTTCTACGTTAGCATCAAATTAAACTCTGGAGATTCTGGAGATGATGCTCTAGATGCTTTGAACGAAAATTACTTACTGGTTAAAAATAAATCAAATGTAATTTTATCCGTAGAGTACAGATTTTTGTCAATAGTTAGCGTTATAGTCTACTCGCATAATTCCAATACGCTCACACCTGGGCAGGCTTACTCTCTGAGTGTGTATAAGCACTTTGTATGTCTATATTATTTTTCATCATATCATTATCACTTTATCTCACAAATATTGCCAGGTTTTATTATTGCTGTCAAGTTTTGTGCAAACATTAAAAAGTGAGAAAAAAATTTAATGAAATAAATAAACAGAAATAAGATAATAATAAAATATTATTTTTTACAGTGTACGAATGGGCATGGGATGAAAGATTAACATCAAGAAAGTCTTTATTATCTCAAAACAATTTGGAAGTGAAGTTTCACCCTGGGTATAGTGATGGAACAGTTGCTGTTAGGGGGGATAAAATACTATCGAAAGGAAGACATCATTATTGGGAAGTAGAAATGCTGTCACAAATATATGGAACAGATGTGGTAAGCTCATATAGCTTAAACCCTGAAATAATATTTTTAACTACCAACAAATGAAGTGGATATTTTCAACTTGAAAAATTTAGTGCGCTGCAAGCAGCTACCAAACATAACACAGAAAAATCTAGAAAACGGATGATTCTGCTGGCAATTTCTGAAACTTCCTGCGATTCTTTATCTCTTAGTGCTCGAAAATATCTTTATTAGTAATTTAACTAAGCTTAAAGATATTGATCTAGATATTTTTTCGAGCTCTCCAAACTCAAAAATTTATAACTGGTTTAAAAAAAAACTTTTAATTCTAGTATTATGATATATTTTGAGTATCATTTTCATCCTGTAAGATTTTTGATGCAGCTCTTCAAACTCATAAACATTGATCTTCCTTAAAATTGATCCGACTAGAAATTTGAAATAACATCGTGAAAATAGTTAGAATAGCTTTCCTAATACCTTGACTTCAAAATCTAATAGAAATTCGATTTTCGCAAACCAGACTAAAACCAAAACTCTTAATTTTGTAAATTTCTGATTTTTTGAGTGAGAAATTAAAAAACATTCATTTTAATTTGAGGAAGAGCTTTTTTTGTTTTTTAGATGCTGACGAATAATCGCAATTTTCTCATAATATGTTCTTGTCTATGTTTTTTGTACGCACGCATAAAAATGATTTTGTTGAAATAACAAAAGACGGGATAACTGAAAAATATGTTCCGGTAACAAATGAGTTTAGTTATAGTAACAAATCTATTAATCGCATTAACAAAATGTTTCAAGTTATACTGACAAACCACTCTGTTAAATGACCAAATCAATTTGTTAACAATATTGTCCTAACAAAATCATTTTATTGCAATAATAAAACTAATTTGTTGCTAAAATATTTTCCAAATCAGATATCACTGATTATAGCATATTTTTAAATTATGGATTCTTATAAAATTTAATGTAACATTTAATGTAAATTTATTTGTTATTTTAATAGAATAATTTTGCTGTTTCAACAAAAAAATTTTTTATACCAACTAAATTATTTTGGCGAGTCTACTTAAAGATTTTGCTATAGTAACCGAATTGTTTTGTTGTTATAACAAATCAATAACTTGCTATAACCTAAATTTTGTTATTTTAACATATAATTTGTTATCCCTATGTTAACGAATGCATTTGTTACTAGAACATATCTTAGGTTATTTTAACAAAATTTTTTTCTGCGTGCGATTAAAACCAACTTGATACTCTATTTTCCTGTATCCTATTTTAATACAATGAAAACTGGAAAAAAAATTGCACCAAACTTAAGTCGGTAGAGTCAGCTACTCTTAAAAACTTCAGGAATCGCTAAAAAAATATTGTAACAACTAGGATTCAAAACTACACTTAGTCAATAATTGAGTGTGAGAAGTTTAAGCCTCTCGTTTTTTCGAAAATAACTAATGTTTTAACAATTAATGTTTTTTACAACTAAGGTTTAAAAGTAAAGAGCGTCGTCAAGATTACAAAGCAATCTGGATATGCTAGTACTAACTAATTAGGACTGTTTTTAGTAGATTTCATAGAAATCTAACTATTGCATTTGTCCTCATGGCGGAACTTTTGAAAAATTTTGCTATTTTCTGACTCAGTTCGTCGAGCTGATTCAGAAAATACATATTTTTTTTTTTTTTTTTTTTTTTTTTTTTTTTTATATTTAAATTACAATCTGTTATTTTATAACAATAAATAATTTTTGTAATTTTATGTACATGACGGGTATTTGGGACAATGTCCACTAGTATTATTGAAAACGATTTTTTAAATCAATTGTTTTGAACCGTTTTAGTCTTCTGATTGTCTCTTTATTTAGTAATTCTGTTGCCATGGGATTTGGGTGGTTTTTTAGTCTGCCTTCGTATTTCACGCTTAGTCTCGTAATTTCTTCCTTGATGGTTGGGATGCTCAGGTCTCTGCTTATTATTGCGTTGGATACATACCAGGGGGCATTGACAATGTTTCTAATTGTTTTATTTTGAAATCTTTGTAGTATTTCTAAGTTTGAGTTGCTGGCCGTTCCCCATAGTTGTATGCCGTACGTCCAGATGGGTTTTAGGATTATTTTGTAGATGTTTAATTTATTGTTCAGCGAAAGCTTGGATTTTTTACCAAGTAGCCAGTATAGTCGTCTTGTTTTTGGTTCCAATTCCTTCCTCTTGGTTTTTATGTGCTTAGCCCAGGTTAGACGCCTGTCTAGGTGCAAGCCAAGATATTTAACCTCGTTGGTAGCAGGGAGAGGTTCACCATATAGTGTGACTGGTGGACAGTCACCTCTTCTGGTGGTGAAGGTGATTTGGACTGACTTAGTTGGGCTTGCTTTTAGTCTCCAGTTCTCCATCCATGACTGTACCTGCCTGAGCCCATTTTGTAGTAGTTCTGAGGCTATCGTAGGGTCAGTATCTGCTGATATAATTGCTGTATCATCAGCAAAGGTGGCTGTAGTGGTTTGCTCGTCTAAAGGTAGGTCAGCCGTGAATAGAGTGTACAGGAATGGTCCAAGGACACTGCCTTGTGGGACTCCAGCTTGAACCAGGTGGAATGTGGATTTGGCTTGTCCATGTCGCACATAGAACTTTCGATTGCTCAAGTATGATTTTAATAACAAGTAGTACTGAGGTAGATCCTTCTTAATTTTGTATAGGAAACCCGTGTGCCAGACCTTGTCGAACGCTTGCTGTATGTCCAAGAATACTGCAGAGCAATATTTTTTTTCTTCTAGTGCGTTGGATATGTTGTTAAATACTCTGTTAACTTGCTCTATCGTAGAGTGTTTGTTTCTGAAGCCGAATTGGTGGTTGGGGATAAGTTCTTCTTCGCTAGCAGTTACTTTTATTCGTTTAAGCAGCAGTTTTTCAAATAATTTGGAGATAATTGTGAGTAAGCTGATGGGTCTGTAAGAGGACACATTATTGGGTGGTTTGCCTGGCTTGGGAATCATTATAATTTCAGCGACTTTCCACTCTGGTGGGTAGTAGTTGTTTCCCAGGATAGCATTGAATAGGGAGGCAATGAATACAAAAGCTTTTGCTGGCAGTTCTTTGAATATTTTGCCAGTTATTTGATCATGACCAGGTGACTTTTCACATTTAATTTCTTTGAGAATTGTAAACAGTACTTCGGTGGGTGAGAAGTATTTGATCGGTAGCGACATGGGCAATGGGCAGTCGAGAAATTTCCTGATGTCTGTGTTTTCGGCGTTGGTTGGTAGAGGTATAAAAACTTCGGCTAGGTGTTTAACAAGTACTTCGGCTTTTTCGGCATCACTTCTGGCCCATCCGTTTTGTTGTTTTAGTGGTGGGTTTGGCTGCTGTGGCTGTTTTAGTCTTTTTGTTGCTTTCCATAGAGAGTAATCCGTGGTAGCAGTTGCTGTAAGTTTTTGAAGACTATATTGGAGAGTATCGTTTTGGAAGTTATAGATAAGCTTTTTGAGCTCACGAGTGGATCTGTTGAACCTTGTTTTATCTATGGGGCTTCTCGTTGATTGCCATGTTCTTCGGAGTTTTCGCTTTTGTCTTATTTTTTCGTTTATTTCCTTGGGATATTGGTTCCAGTTGTCTGAGGTTGTGTTGTTGTTGGGTGGGGTAGCTTCTTCAACTGCCTCTCGTATGATTGAAGTGAGATGTTCCGTGGCTTTATCAATGTCTTCGTTACGGTTAAGTGGAAGATTTAAGTTGATTTTTTTACAGACTTTTTCGTGGAAAGTCTCCCAGTCAGTGTTTTTATTATGGAAATAGTTTGTTTTGGCTTTGTGTGTAATTTTTGTATTTATTGTCAGAAGTACAGGTGTGTGGTTAGATGACAGGTCAAGACTTGATTCTATGCATGTGGAGGTTTTTGCAATGCCTTTGGTGATAAAGATATCAAGTACATTCGGTATTTTATTAATATCTGAAACGAGCATAATGTCTATTTTATTCGTATGTAGGTAAGTGGCTAGTTCCTGCCTGTGGTTCGCTAGCCCGTTAGCATTCCAGAGTGCTATGTGATAGAAATTATGCATTTCGAGGAGGTAGGCTTGGTACTACCGTCGTCAGTAGGGTTAGCATGTTATTTAAGAGTACATTTTGTTGGCGTATTACTTCTTTGAATTCATTAAATGATTTTTCTAGAATTAGGATAATATCTGCGTTGTTATGATTGTTAGGATTTTCTGTTAAGTTGTTATTGTTTTGGTTGTAGTTGTTGTGTCTTACGTCAGCATTTACTCTTGGGCTTAATACACGTGCATAGTTGGTTGTTTGGTCTCCTGCGGCCTCAGTATTTTGTCTGTTTCTGGTGGTGGGGGTTGTGTACCGTGGGGCGTTTGTGTTTTGTACGTTGTCCGGCCTAGTTCTGTGCCAGTGCGATCTTTGGGTGCAGTCTATGCACTGTCTATGCAGTTTCTGACAACATAAGAACGGATCATTAATAATATTTTGAAGAAAAAATATTTTTTCGACGATTAATTTAAGTTTTTAATTTTGCAACAACAAAAATTATTAACAAAAAACTAAAAAATGAAAATTTTTTAATTTTTTCAACGGGGATCTATTCGGAAAACTTCCAAGAATTGCTCCAAGAGAGGAAAAAAATCTCAAATTCATAGTTAAACAATTATCACACTTGCAATGTTCATGTTCAAGCAGAAAAAAATTATTAGTTAACTATTGCATAACTAATTGAAAAATTGTGATAAAAAAGTTTCCCAGGTAAATTATTGTTTATTCATCTATCCCGTAAGCCCCTGAATATTTTAATTTTTGAAATTTTATATTTAATATGATAAAATAATTTTTATTAGTAAAGTGTCCAAAGTAGGCGTAGCTAACGTAAGCCCGAACACCCGTTTTCGGCCGTACTTTTATCCCTATACTTTTTTTTTAGGAAATTTCCTCCTATTTTTGAATCTTTTTCTAAATTTAATAAGTCTTCATTAGTTTTTGAGATATTTTCAAAAAACTAAACCCCCTTTTTTTCAGTTAATTGTTAATAACTTTTGTAATTTTTACAAGCGGAACTTCATTTTTTTCAAAAATTATTTAGTTGCCATTCCGAATCAAATGAAACCTCAATAATAATTGTCGGAAATTGCTGAAAAAAGTTAACCGAAAAGGCACTTGTTGACTAGACTACAACTGCTGTTTTGAGTCACAAGCGCTATAGAAGAATCCGTTAACGAATAAAAATGACAGAAAGAGATATATTTTATTAATTTTGAAGCATGAATAATGTTTAAGTCAATGAGACTTATGAATAAAAAATTACGAAAAAATTAATCTTTTTGTCTTCATTATTTTTAACTTCCCGCTAAAAATCTCAGATTTTCAAAAATCGGGAAGTTATTGTTTTCACCCCGTTCTGCAAAAATCGAGTTTTCATCAGATCTCGACGTTTGAAGGTCACAGGAAGCTTCCCTGACTATCCCCGCGAGGTTGTCACTATGTCTGTATGTATGTGTGTGTGTGTGTGTGTGTGTGTGTGTGTGTGTGTGTGTGTGTGTGTGTGTGTGTGTAAGTATGTGAATCACTTATAACTTTTGAACGGTTGAACCGATTTCATCGCGGTTGGTGCCATTCGAAAGGGCTTCGCCAAACTTAGATTTCCTGATAATTTGAACCGATTCGGACCGATAGATTTTGAGAAATTTTGAAAAATCTCAAAAAAAATTAAAAAAAAATCATTTTTGAAAGTGGTTTTTTTGGAATATCTTTTAAACGGCTCGATCGATCAATTTCAAAAACTAATCAGCTCTTAACGTCAAAAAAGCACGCCGATCGGCGCTAATCCGGTCAAAATCGGTTGATTCGTTCGAGAGATAGCGTGAACGAAATAAAACCGAAAAAAACCGAAAAAACTGTTTTTTTCACATAACTTCGTCATTTCTTCTCGGATCGTTTTTGATGATATAGAATAATTTTAGAGGTTAAAAACCGCGTCGATTGCCGCCGAAAACGTGGAAATCGGTTGATTAGTTCGAGAGATATCCTCGACGAAATATTTGGAAATAAGGATTTTTTCAACATAACTTCGACATTTTTGGAATAACTTTCAAACAGCTCTACCGATCGATTCCAAAACTAATCAGCTCTTAACATCATAAAACCACGTCGATTGCCACCAAGCTGGTCAAAATCGGTTGATTCGTTCGAGAGATATCGTGAACGAAAGAAAACCGAAAAAGTGTTTTCAGAGTTACTCGAAATTTCTAGTTTGACCAATTGAAACTTAGAAATTATTTATAAGGCTTAAAAAACTACGTAGAATGCCGCCAACCGCGTAAAAATCGGTTCATTCATTCAAAAGTTTTTGCGGTATGAACATTCAAAAAATAGTGTTCCATGAAACTTCTATCAGACTTTTGAGCTCAAAGAGCTCAAAAGCATAAAAAAGGTATCTTTTTGAGCTCGGAGAGCTTAAAACAACACACAGATTGTACTTTTGAGCTCGAAGAGCTCAAAAAAGCGGCCAGGTATTAACGGAATTAGCGGGAAGTTGCAGGGATGGCCTTTAGGGTCAACCGTTTTCCTAATTTTTTTTAATAAAATTATTTTTAACTTCTATAGTGCCATACTACATTCAATTAAAGCATAAAAACTATTTTTTTAGATCATAAATATTCCTAGAAAAATTGTATTAGTTAGTTCTTTTCGTTAAAAAGTAGTTTAATACGTGTCCATCAATAATTGAAAACAAAAATTATCGAATAAATTTTAATTAAATTAGCTATTAAAAAGAAGTTGTTGATTCTTTAAATTCAACAAAAAATTATCTTTGTAGAGAATTTAATTTCCTACAAAACCATACCAAGGGTTTTTTCATATTTGGTATATTGAATTTTCTATAACCAAAAAATAAGTGAAAAAAAAACTTTTTTTGGCGAAAATTCTTCTTTTTGCGAGCGCTAACTGAAAAATGAAGATAAAGGACTCAAATTTTGACACAATTTTTTTTTCGTAACTCTTAACGAGATTTTGATATGGGACCGAAAAAAAAAAAATCTTCGAATTATTTGGCACAGTCTAATATGTATATATTTATAACGCGGGCTTGTCCGGACGATAGCGTCTCTAATTCATAATGGATCTTCTCCAAACTCTACATACTTAATCTTGAGACGAATACCAAGGTCAAGTTCAAAGATGAGCTCAATCAGTTAGATAGTTCAGAATTTACAGGGTTTCAAAATTTTCAAAATCATAAAAATTCATATTTTGGCAGTTTCTTTCGCGGATAACTATTTAATGAAATAACTTATCGGATTTTTGTAAATTGCATTTTAAAGCCCATTAAACGAGCTTTAATTTTCATGTCATTTTATTCTCATAGACTGAAAGTAACCTATTCGTCTATAGGTGTTTAATGAAATTTTACTATTGCATTTGTTTTGACTTAGGGTGGAGGGATTTAATTAATGTGATTGAAGTATTATCAATATTAGTGTTGTAATTTTATTTAAGTAGGAAATCTACTTCGATTTCGGCTGCCGAATGGCGTTTTTTTTTTTTTTTTAACCATAAATAATGTTTCTTGCTTGAAATAATCGAATATTTATATATTGATTGATTCAAGCTTTCGAAAAACTAAAAAAAAAAAAAAGTGCCATTTGGCAGCCGAAATGGAAGTAGATTTCCTACTTAAATAAAATCACATTGATGGAATCCCTTCTTCCTAAGTTAAAACGAATGCGATAGTAAAATTTCATTAAATATCTTCAGACGAATAGGTTATTTTCAGTCTAGGAGAATAAAATAACATGAAAATTAAAGCTCGTTTAATGGGCTCTAAAATGTAATTTACAAAAATTCGATAAGTTATTTCATTAAAAAGTTATCCGCGAAAGAAACTGCCACAATATGAATTTTTATGATTATGAAAATTTTGAAACCCTGTAATTTCTGAACTACTCGACTGATCGAGCTCATCTTTGAACTTGACCTTGGTATTCGTCTCAAGATTAAGTATATAGAATTTGGAAAAGATCTATTATGAATTAGAGACGCTATCGTCCGGACAAGCCGCGTTATAAATATATACATTAGGGTGAGCCAAAAAAACTAACCTATCGAATTTACGGGTTAAAATGAACCGATATATCGAAAAAAAAATTTCCCTGCAAGGCAGGATTTATAGCTCAATTTTGAAAGGTGTCGGTGAGCATTCAAAGTTTCCCATTTAAATAACACGTAAAAAAATCTTTTTTCATTAAACATAATATAACTTTTGAACCGCTTGAGATAAAAACTTTTTGACGGCGGATTCTTGAAGGGCATTAAATTTCCTACAAAACCATACCTGGTTCCATTTTTGAGAGTCAAAAATTCATATATTTACTGGTCATGAAAATTAAACAAAAAATCAAAATAAGCAATTTTAGGCATTTATTGTTAGAAATTTTTATATTTAAGGAAATAAATTTTGTTCTCTTCCTTTTTTATTGCGTTTACCATTTTTTTTTAACTTCTAAACTAATACTAAACTCGAAAAATTACATAGCAGCAAGTTTTTCTGTCAGATACCATAAATGTCGCAAAAATGTTGGTACAGTAGCATTCGAAATGTTTTTATTAATATTTTTATAATTAATTAACTTTTTTCAAGAAATCTAAGTCTTGAGCTGGAGCGCTTATCGGACAAGGAGCTTTAAACCACGCTTTTACACAAATAATACTTGTATACGCCCCCCCCCCCCCTACTTATTTCGTTTCAAAGTAATTTATTTCCTTGAATATAAAAATTTTTAACAATAAATGCCTAAAATTGCTTATTTTGATTTTTTGCTCAATTTACATGACCCGTGAATATATGAATTTTTGACTCTCAAAAATGGAACCAGGTATGGTTTTGTAGGAAATTTAATGCCCTTGAAGAGTCCGCCGTCAAAGTTTTTTTCTCAAGCGGTTCAAAAGTTATATTATTTTTAATGAAAAAAGATTTTTTTACGTGTTATTTAAATGGGAAACTTTGAATGCTCACCGACACCTTTCAAAATTGAACTAAAAATCCTGCCTTGCAGGGAAATTTTTTTTTCGATACATAGGTTCATTTTAACCCATAAATCCGAACAAAAACAGTTTCACTGTAAAAAAATCACGCCAAGTCCACGTTCATAAGACTATTAAGAAAAAAAATTTTTATTTCTTTACAAAAAGATATAAAATAAAAAATTAAAAAATCCTAGTAACCGATATGGTTGTATATGATTTTCGGCAATTAAAAAAAATTTTGTTGTAAATTTAAAAATTAAAAGAAACAATTTTGGAACGTATTTAGTGTGCGTGGTTACGAAATATTTCACTTTTTATGAAATTTCTAAAATCTATCTACTAGGACTTTTAAAAAAAATTGAAGTACATAATGACGCACACCAAGTACGTTCCAAAATTGTTTCTTTTAATTTTTAAATTTGCAACAAAATTTTTTTTAATTTCCGAAAATCATATACAACCATATCGGTTACTTGGATTTTTTAATTTTTTATTTTATATCTTTTTGTAAAAAAATAAAAATTTTTTTTCTTAATAGTCTTATGAACGTGGACTTGGCGTGATTTTTTTACAGTGAAACTGTTTTTGTTCGGATTTCAGTATTTTTTGTAATTATAATAAAAATTGACAATTTTAATTTAATACATTTCCGGTGGCAAACTATCCCCTTTAAGCTATAGTTCATGTAAAAGTTATTCTTGCGCCGCCTGGCGTGTGTAATTGCAAGCTGTCAAATATCTTTTTTTCACTGTAGTTTCCCATCTATTATAAGATTAGCATGCACCCTTATATTATTTAGTCTCTGGCCGTCCGCTTTTACATAAGAAAAAGTTAAAATCTAAAAATCTGGGTCGCTATAGTTTGTGCTGATTATTTTTAATAATTTTAAATAGAAATTATAAAGATAATTGATAATAATCAAGTAATACGCGTAATAAAAAGCATGAACTACTATTATAAAATATCATATAAAAAAAAAAATCAAAGTAAATTTGAAAAAAAATTTGTAACCTCAAAAAACCGTTCTGCTTACGGTATATACACACTCGGTAGTCTGGCTTGAGAACGGAACTTGGCGCCAGACTCTATCGAGTCTGTTGATTCGATAGGTTAGTTTTTTTGGCTCACCCTAATATACATATATAAACTTTTGAATCATATGTATTTTTTGAATCAGCTCGACGAACTGAGTCAGAAAATAGCAAAATTTTTCGAAAGTTCCGCCCCCTGATTCAGAAAGATGATTTGAAATGATTACCTTCATGTTAATTGTATATCTATACAGGGTGTCCCAAAAGTCACGGACGCCATTGTAGCATCTGATGAAAAAAATAATTCTGAGACGAAAAGTCCTTAGCCATTTTTCAATTAACCGCATAGATAATTAATTATTAATCAAAAATAACGTATCTTTATTTGTTAAAGAGAGAGCGCCAGTGTCCAGTAAAGTATGTGCCAAAGAAAGACACAACTAGCTGTATGACTAACTAGTTTCTATAGCTAACGTAGTCACACATACTTACTTACACATTCACACGTGAAGCGTCTTCGTTGGAACGCACGTGACTTGACACTAGTGCTCTCTCTCTCTCTAACGCATAAAAGGACGTTATTTTAATTAATAATTAATTATCTATGCGTCTGATTAAAAAATGGCTAAGGACTTTTCGTCTCAGAATTACTTTGTTTATCAGATGCTACAATGGCGTCCGTTCCTTCTGGGACACTCTGTATAGTATTTAAATCCGATGCATTTAAATCATTTCAAATCATTTTAAATCATTTCAAATTAGATTTCTTAATCATGGCCATGAGGACAAATACAATAGTTAGATTTCTATAAAATCTACTAAAAAACATCGCTGCGCTTTGAAATCTTCAGGATTTCACAAGGAAAGTTTAATGTTGAAAAATTAACAGTTAGTTTGCTAGTCTAATTAGTTTATTTATTATTTGAAAAGTTGTGCAACTATTTCTTATTATTTCTTATTATCTTCGAACTCAAAAATATAATTTATATGTTATTTTGAGCTCTCTGAGCTCATAGAGTAAGCTGATCTAAGCTTTTGAGCTCTTCGAGCTCAAAAGTCTGATAGAAGTTTAATAAAATAGTATTTTTTGAATTTTCAAACTGCAATAATTTCTGAATGAATTAATCGATTTTCACGTGGTTGGCAGTAATCCATGCAGATTTTTAGAATCTATGATATAATTCTGAACACAATCTGATCGAACCAAAAATCTTGCAAAATTCACTTTTTTTGAATTTTTTCGACAACGATAATTCACGAACCAATCAACTGATTTTCACGTTCTTGGTGGCGATCGACGTGATTTTTTGGACTCTAAAAATTATTTTATTTTGTCAAAAATGATCCGAAAAAAAATCTCGGAGTTATGTGAAAAAAAAAACACTTTTTTCGAAATTTTTCGTTTTCGATAACTCTCGAACGAATCAACCGATTTTGACAGGACTGGTGGCAATCGACGTGGTTTTTTAAACTTAAGAGCTGATTAGTTTTTGGAATTGATCGGTGAAGCCGTTTAGAAGTTATTTCAAAAAAACGATTTTTTGAAAATTTTATTTTTGAGATTTCTCAAAATCTAGCGAACCGAATCGATTCAAATTTTCACGAAATTTATTGGCAATGATACTCTTTAGATCGCCACCGATTTCGATCCGATCGGCCGAGCCGTTCAAAAGTTATAAGAGGTTTACACACACACACACACACACACACACACACACACACACACACACACACACACATACAGCCGCACGGGCACCATCGCAGGAATACTCAGGGAAGCTTCCTGTGACCTTGAAACGTCGAGATCTGATGAAAACTCAATTTTCGCAAAACGGGGTAAAACCAATAACTTCCCGATTTTTGAAAATTTTCAATTTTCTTAGCGGGAAGTTAAAAATGATAATTGTATATATTTTATCACAAAAACTATACCAAAATCAAAAACCTTGAATGAATTCTAACTATTTTTACGATGAAGTTCGAAAAGAGCAACCTTCAAAAGAGTAACTTCGAAAGAGTTTCACTCAATATAGATTACTCAAAAAATTTAAGCAATTTGGTCGAATAGAAAAATCCTGAAAAATTAAATCTAACTTCAAACACTACTACGACGCCATTAAATGTCACTGAGGTGGTGGTCTTTTTTGAAGAAAGTCCACTGCCTCAATCACTAAATTGGAGAAGGTTAAAGCCATAAAGAATTTGCTCGAAAACAAGTTTTAATTACCAAGCAAATTTGCTGGTAATAAAAAAATTTCCGTTAGTTCAATGCCTTTCAATGATTCGTACCAGTCAAGAATTTTACGGAAAATGGAAACATCAAAATTTGGAAAACTCTAAATAAAGAAATCACTAAGTAAAAAATTTGTATAAATATATTAGAAATAATAAAAAAAATATTTGTCTAAATAAGGATAATTAAAAATTTTGATAATAATAAAGGTAGTAATGTAAAAATTTAGTTACCATAAAAATTGGAATTATTTTAACAAAGATAAGCGTAAAATTTAAAAATAAGATATCCATGAAATTAGACAAATCATAAAACAAACAAGTGAAATGATAGATATTTAAAAAATGGAGAAGAATAAATTTAGACAAGTCAATAAAAAGACAATTGAAAATTTAGAAATATAAAAAAATTGACAGTTTTAATTATTCGTAAACTTAAAAAATAGCCATCTCTAAATATAGACCAGTAAATTTAGATATCTTTAATTTTGGACATCTCTAAATATTTACAAATATAAATTTTTACAATTCATAACAAAGATGATTAAAAACATAGTAATCATACAAAGTAAGCACTAAGAAATTCAAAATACAAAAGATAGCTAAAAATTAATTGATTTTCCTGTGACCGCTGCTCCAGGAAGTTATAAAGTTATTTGCGATCGATTGTCCTGTAATTTTTAAAACACACTAAGATTTTGCTTTTAATCTTGGTAAAAAATATTTTCGAGGACCCGGAACTTCCAACAGCTCCTGTGACCGCTGCTCCAAGGAGTTGTAACGATATTTACGACCTATTTTCCTGTAATTTTTAAACCCCACAGAGATTTCGCTTTTAATCTTGGTAAAAAATAACTATGTGGACCCGGAACTGCCAACAGCTCCTGTGACCGCTGCTCCAGGGAGTTGTACCGGTATTTGTGACCTATTGTCCTGTAATTTTAAAAACTCTTTTTTACCAAGATTAAAAGCAAAATCTTAGTGTGTTTTAAAAATTACAAGACAATCGGTCGCAAGTATCAGTACAACTTCCTGGAGCAGCGGTCACAGGAGCTGATGGCAGTTCCGGGTCCTCGAAAATATTTTTTACTAAGATTACAAGCAAAATCTTAGTGTGTTTTAAAAATTACAGGACAATCGATCGCAAATAACTTTATAACTTCCTGGAGCAGCGGTCACAGGAAAATCAATTAATTTTTAGCTATCTTTTGTATTTTGAATTTCTTAGTGCTTATTTTGTATGATTACTATGTTTTTAATCATCTTTGTTATGAATTGTAAAAATTTATATTTGTAAATATTTAGAGATGTCCAAAATTAAAGATATCTAAATTTACTGGTCTATATTTAGAGATGGCTATTTTTTGAGTTTACGAATAATTAAAACTGTCAATTTTTTTATATTTCTAAATTTTCAATTGCCTTTTTATTGACTTGTCTAAATTTATTCTTCTCCATTTTTTAAATATCTGTCATTTCACTTGTTTGTTTTATGATTTGTCTAATTTCATGGATATCTTATTTTTAAATTTTACGCTTATCTTTGTTAAAATAATTCCAATTTTTATGGTAACTAAATTTTTACATTACTACCTCTATTATTATCAAAATTTTTAATTATCCTTATTTAGACAAATAATTTTTTTATTATTTCTAATATAATATTTATATAAATTTTTTACTTAGTGATTTCTTTATTTAGAGTTGTCCAAATTTTGATGTTTCCATTTTCCGTAAAATTCTTGACCGGTACAAATCATTGAAAGGCATTGTACTTAAAATAATCTCTTAATGACTTATAATCTGAAGTTTTAGAACATGATGAAAATAAGAATAAATTGATTGAAAAGATATTTATCATCATGTTCCCGAAAATATATTTCCGAGTCTTTTGAGTTTAACGTTAGCGGAATCATTCAAAAATTACTGGCAGATTTAACCGTTTTTTTGCTTATTTAATGATTCACTAAATAAAGCGGGCAAAATTCATTATTATTAACTTTCAACTGATTATTCTGATGAAATTTGTTTAATTAAGCAGTGTTCCACTCAATTTACATTTATTTGGTAAAAAATTAATCGCTTAGAAAACACTTCTATGCTATTTTGATATTTTAATTACATCACAACCCTGGCGGTTTCGGCAACACGGTGAAAGCACGGTTAATTCACGGTCGTTTCACCGTATAAGATGCGTTTTTATTGAGCGATTTGTCAGTCAGCATGGGATACCATTGTGAAAGACGTCTACTATAAATTTATCAAATATATACGGTGATTTCACGATGCAAACATTAGTTATACACCTCTAAGTAATAGAGAAGTGAGTAATAAACGTCTGTTTTAAGACAGTTGATGTACCGACTGTGAGTGCAGAAAAGATGAATGTACGCAAGTGAATCTACGACATTATGACCGACACTGTACGCTCAGTATACTGTCAAATCACGGAAAATCCACGCTACTGTCACAAACAATAAAATAAAAATAATATTTCTGACAGTTCAAGACCGGGACTCGAACCCGGATTGGTTAGTTGCGCGCCCATCGCTCTACCAGTTAAGCTATCTGAGACACTGTCCGAAGATTTTATTTAGTCACCTCATAAGGTGTCAAAACTTAGTCATTTTTTTTTTCATTTTACAGATAAAAATAGCTTAAATAAATTTATATTTCTTCCGTAAATTCAAAATAATAATCGTAATTAATGATTCAAATTTTTGATAATTATGAAAATCTTGATTTTGAAATTACGGTGAAATTATTAATTGCATAAAAAAATTTCTAGAAAAGAAATTGCTTAAAATTTAATTAAAAAAAAAAAATATCTCATAATAATTTTCCTTGATAATAAACAATTTTGAAATTAAAATTTTCGTGTAATAAAAAACTCAAATCCTTAACCCGTCAGCACTCACGTGAACTTTTCGGTAATATTTACTCTCGTGATGAGAGATTTGCTCACGTTTAATCTGCATGCGGCCGGGCAGCTATACAGTTACGAAGATACACGAACTAGCCCGAACGTTACCGAAAGTAAATTTTTTTTTGTTACACCTATAATCTCGTGATGAGAAGAATGCTCACAATTTCCGAGGCGCATGGGAAAAATATTTTTTTTATAAAACATATATAATATTAAAGCATTTCAAAAGTTCATAATTTGAAAATAGGTAAAATTACTCGAAGGTAGAAAAAATTTCATCTACCCTTTCCATTTGAAAAGAAAAAGTTTTCATTGTTTTAAATCGAGCGTGAGCAAAATGCTTATAACGTGAGTGCTGACGGGTTAATAATGGATCCGAATTTGTAGAATTACAGTGAAAATATTAGAGGTATAGAAAATATGTTAAAAGTTGAGTTGAAAATAAATTATAATTTATTAACTAATGAATTGTTGAAAAAAATATTTCCGATTAAAAAAAACAATAGTTATTATTACATTTGTCATAAACAAAAAGTATTATGGTTCTTCATTTAAAACTATGAAAAAAATTCAACACTTGCTGCAGGTCATAAACTCTTCTGAAAAATATTGAAATGATGGATCTCTGTTGATTGTATGTAATCTGATTAATTTTTTATGATTTTACTTTGAAATAAACAAAATTACAATAATTTAATTTTTTTTTTTTTTTTTTCAAATTTTTCATTCCGAGTATTTACTGAAAATTCTCATTTGCCTATCTTTTTATTTACTTTGAGAATTTTTAATGAAATAAAAAAAAAACATAGTCAGCACTTACTTATCGTTGACTCATAAAAATTTCTAACTTACAGACATTATACACTCGTTTCACTTACAGACCACTGTGCATTCACCACCGAGTTACGGTTTTTTGACAATTTATATGTTTTCGAATGACTGTCAAATGACAGACAATCGATTGATGATCTACGATTTTTGCTTAGGTAAAAAATCGGGGTAACCAAGTAAAAATTTTGTTTTTCGACGAGTGAAGTATAATAACTATACAGAATAAAAATCATAAAGTAACAATGAAAAATTTTCACAACGATACTCGTCAGACACTGTCAAACGACGGTCGTTCGATAGTCAAGCGACGATCATTTATCAACACTGAATTTACGGTGTATTCACCGTCGTTTGACGATCATTTTATCGTGACCACGAATCCGCCAGGGAATGTTAGGCCTCGCATAAGATATTTCAAATGTGAGTTACTTATAATTGGCTTATTTTTTCAAATTTTTCTACGTAACATTCATAACATCACTATGGCGTGAGTGTGATATTTATGTGATATATCTACACATCGATATCATGTGAGAGCCTAAAATCCACTATAACAATTATTTATTTCCATTGATTACATTAATCAGTAATTAATTCTAACCTTTGATAATACTACTCTTATATGCCATTATATAATTGACGTAACTTGAAAAACATTATTTATTACATTACTTGTTTTAATAAAAATAAAAAAAATTTATTTTCTTATAAAAATTTGAAGAAAAATTCTATTTTTTCATAACATTCTAAATTTTTAATTTTATTTTAATCATTAATACAATTCTTTTGCAAAAACGTCCTCGAGAAATTGTAACGTCCACGTTTTCCAAAATATAAATAACTAATTAGTCCCCGGCTCGAAATTTGCTCGCCGGAGTCCAGAGTCATAAACGGGGATCACATTATCAATAACAAAATATAAACAAAACACTTCATTTTAAATAAATCAAAAAAAAGAAAACCTCTTTATTGGCCTGATCATATTAATAAACGATATAATTAATATAAGCAAATTAAACAATATAAACAATACATTAGAACACTCTTTTCAACAAATATCAAAAGCTTAAGTGATAATATGTACAAACTTTATGTCAATATTCGAACATAACCCGCACACACCGTTTGTTTTTCCGTTTTCGGTGCCACCTGGTGGCTAAACTCTGTCTACTACCTTTACAAAGTAGTATTCCTACCGACGGTTACACCCTAAATCGCGGCCCTACTTTCCCCTAATCCCGTTCGGATGCTTGGAAAGCAACCCTTTCCGGCCCTACTTACCCCTAATCTCGTTCGGATGCTTGGAAAGCAACCCTTTCCGGCCCTACTTTCCCCTAATCCCGTTTGGGGGCTTGGAAAGCAACCCTTTCCGGCCCTACTTACCCCTAATCCCGTTCGGGTGCTTGGAAAGCAACCCTTTCCGGTCCTACTTTCCCCTAATCCCGTTTGGGGGCTTGGAAAGCAACCCTTTCCGGCCCTACTTACCCCTAATCCCGTTGGGGTGCTTGGAAAGCAACCCTTTCCGGCCCTACTTTCCCCTAATCCCGTTTGGATGCTTGGAAAGCAACCCTTTCCAGCTCTACTTACCCCTAATCCCGTTCGGGTGCTTGGAAAACAACCCTTTCCAGCTACGCGGTGGCCAAATTTCCCCCACATGGTCAAGTCAGCACTTTCATCCGGTCAGTTCACGATACTTACCTGGGCTTTGGTCAGACTCCAGGTAGAGTATCATCCTCTCGAATTACTTGGTGAAGAGTATTCAACCGAGTAATTCTCCCGAGAAAGAATTGCTTCTATCGAGCCAAATTTTGGCGTTTATGATTTTTCCCCTAACTCTCTTGTAACGAACCGGAAGGGTCGTTTTAGACACCTGTCCGGTGTCCTCGAACTAGCATTCAAAAATAATTCTTTATTATTTTAATCGTAATTTCCTTCATTTTCTATCCATTCGTTTCGTCAAATTCACAATTCTTTATTATTTTAATCGCAATTTCTTTCATTATATATTCATTCATCGCTTTCCCATACTAAATCTTGTTCGGAACTTAGAATAATTTTCCCAGTCTTTTAATTTCTTTTACAATTAATTCGCTCGGCTTCGTAATAATTTCTCACACGCTTAATTTCTTAATTTAATCATACCTTCGGTAACAATAATATAAAATTATTAACTAAATAAATACAATAATTAAATAATAATCACCGCACTAATAACAATAATTGTTTCTATTAATTTTTAAGTAATTAACTAAAATACTCAAATACAAAAAGTAAAATCTGCGTCATAAAATTAGAGAATTTAATTGTTTTATTATTAAACTAATTGATTTTTTTTTTTAAATTTTTCTATATACATACCGTGTATTCTTTCAAGTTATAAATTTTATAAGAAATAACTGAGAACATTAAAAAATAAATGCAATTATTAATAGCATAACGGTATATGTGATGTAAATATTACGTTCAATGTACGCAATTTATAAACCATAATCGTGATATCACAAGACAGTCATAGTATATACGTCAATGTGATGTCAGAGTGGTACCACAACTTTTTATAGCACAACAAAAACAAAAGAAATGCTAGCTTTGTGCAAAAATTAAAAAAATATTGTAGTACGCATATATCTTATGTGGGTCATTCCATGTCAAATCGTACAATAGTTGGAATCGACCTCTTTCGATTTGGACAAATTTTGGTCAGGAGTTTTTTTTTATTATATAACAAAGTTCTGCGAAAGGAAAAAAAAAAAAATTTTTTTTCAAAAGATATGCAAATTCAAAATTTCGCGATTTTTGCAGTTTTTCAATTTTGTTTTTGTACTATCTCGAACGCTATTATAGATACAGGAATGGCCTTTTGTTTATTTGAAAGAGAACACTTGAGGCTGTTGAAAAAAAAAATATTTTGGAAAAAAATTTTGAAAAATGCCAAATTTGTCAAATTTAGAATTTTTTAAAATCGTCAAAAATGACGATCGACATTAAAATTTTGGCTCATTCTTTTGTATAATGCCTTGTACTGATCTTAAAAGATCCTGAAATTTTTAGAACTGTGTTTTTTGTTTTTTCAAAAATATTAATTTTTGAATTTAAAAATAAATTTTTTTTTTGTATTTTGCAACTTCTAAATAAGGTAAAGTTATGCAGATACATAGAATTGTAAGGTAGTTTGGGTGCCAAATGACTTCAACTTGACCCCATATTTTTTTATATTCATTTGAAAGATTATGATTTAATACATCTATAGAAAAAAAATCAGATTTTTTTACCTCACCGTTTAAGAGATATAATTAATTAAAGTTTTGCAAAAATACACGATCTCTTATGAGTGTCCGTTCAATAACTCCGGAAATGGAGAATTTATAAAAAATCGGCCAACTTGACCCCATAAAAAAAACTTTCCAATAGATAGAACAATGTTTCACACATATTCTATCAAAATTTGATAACGATTTACCACATAGTTTTAATTTAATTAATTTTTAATACCAAAAATTGGTTTCTATCTTTGTTGTTTGTCGGAGACATTGCTCCCCCATCTTTATCAGGGGAAAAATGGCGACTTTTCGATGCGCGGCAAATTTAAAATTGAAATATAATCATAAAGTTTTTTTACATTAAAATAAATTGTTATTAAATATACGTTAAAAGTTCACGTAAATTATAGCAGATTTAACATATTGAAGTGATATTTGCAAATTTAAACAATAAATAAATACCGTAAGCAACTGTTTTAAGTACTAACCTTACATAACCTATAACAGTTGTTATTGTTTTGTGACAGCACAGTACTTGTCAGTTGATATTTTACTAGATATATTATTATAATTATTTAACCATAATTATGAATTGAATTCATTTAATTAAATTCTGATTAAAAATAATTTTATATTTTATGCTATTTTTCGAGTGATCACTTGCAAAAAAGAAAAAAAATTATCTATTAATTTGACCTCGGATTGCGATGACCAAACTACCTTAAGGTAGTACCTCCGCGACAATCCAGATAAAAAATTTTGGCTTACTATCCATGTTTTACGTATCGACAGAGCTAAGGTCCCTCACGTTTTTGGAAATACCGTAAAGATTCGGTATTTATACGATATAAATGCTGTATTTTTACCGTAATACTTCAGTTATTTTAGCCAGTTTTTTTGTCGAATTATTACGAAAAAACTACGAAATAAATTCAGAATATTTACGGCAATACAATAGAAAAATTACGGTATATTAACAGCATTTAAACCGTAAATGCACCGCATATTTACTGTATATCTGCGTATATCTACGTGGATATCTGCGTATTTACTACTATTTTTCAATAACTTAAAATTTTTTTTTATAATATTATAAATTATCATGAATAATTTTTAAGAGGTTGATAAATTAATTTCTCTGATTTTATTATTATTATCATTTTTTTTAGTCCAGACCGGGATTCGAACCCGGATCATCTAGTTATGCGCCGAAGGCTCTACCAGTTGAGCTATCAGAGACACTATCCGTATCTATTTACTCAGTCACCTAATAAGACTCACCGAGTAATGAACACAACCGTCCATCTTACGGTAGAAAGCATTATATCTTTAATTATATTAGTTATAACGGGGTTTTGCCTGACCCGGGGATTTACCAAGCCAGGCTCACCGTTTATATTGGAAATTTTTGGCTTACTAAAAAAAAGAATTATTATTAAAAAAAGGGCGACAGGAGATTGATCTCCAATTAATTACTACTGCGACTTCGGCTAGCTCTTATCTCTTCCTCAGGGTGGCGGACCATGCTGAAATACTCGTCGTTAAAAAATAGGACAGCAAACTAAACGAAAATTCTTAAAATTACTCGAAATAAATTCAGAAGAATTTAACAGAAAAAAATAATAATTTATTTAACAAAATATACGTCGGAGGTCGATATTAACAAAATTATTAAAACGTCGTAACTTAACGTTTCTCTTAATTTTAAACCAAATTTAAAACGTCGTCACCTCAATTTTATTTCTCACACTCGCATTCATACATCGGCAATCACACTATGTAATAACAGCATTACAAAAAAAATAATCGTAAAGCGTTGAATCCTCGCGTATTATTTTGTTAATCAAAATATTTTACAAAATTACAACGTGGACTCGAAACGCTGAATTCAACACTGGACAAGAACGTCGGCTTACCAAGCAATTGAGCGTCGTCCTCATCGTAGCAGCTCGGAAAAGCTTCATGCGGTCGACTCGATAAATAAATTATTTAAAAAAAAATAAATACTTCAATACAATTTATCAATTAATTTCAAGTCAACAAAATCGCGACAATACTTCAAAATTAACTTTAGGTTGCGGAGCGCGCAAAAGCGCGTCCGAATCCGTCAACAGTCCAGCCTCGAATCCTCTTCCTCATAGAGAAGTACCCGCTTCTTCCTTCGTTGAAGTTGGTGGCGCTAGTCTTCATTTCCATTGGAATTGATTCCCGTCGATAGTTGATCTAGGTCCGTATAACAGTCAACGAACCTCCACGACAGTCTTGTCACCTCTGCTCCTGCAGTACTGACTAACCAACTGTCATCGATGGTGATCGTCGTATTGGAACGTGCGGCAATGCAGCGTCGATTGTCCTCAGACCTCTCGGGTGCTTACGCCGCTCGGTGCCTCGCTCGCTTCGGTACTCGCTTATTATCGTCGTAGCTCTATCCTTGTCGCTCCAATGCATAGCCTCGTACTCGCTCTGACTCCCTCTGTCTTCGTTACTCGCCCAGCGTTACGTATTTATACAAAATAATTCATAAAAATTAGTAAAATTTTCATTCATTCACACATAACATTCACGACGTTGGATTCGAGCCTGGAAGGCTATAATACCCCAAGTATTGGGCGTTGAATAAAAATCTACCACGTTACATAGTATAAACGCGGTAAAATTGCAGTATATCTTTGGTATTTTTACCGTAGAAATACCATTTTATTATTGTAAAATTATAGTAATATTATAGTTAATACATAAATTTTTTACGGTAAAAGTTTTAGAGTTTTACGGTAATTTTATCGTATTATTTCTGAACTGCAGCAAAAGTACGGTAGAAATGCTGTATAACTATAGTAAAAAAACTGGCCAAAATAACCACAGAAATACCGTATTATTTCAGAATTATAACGGTTAATTTATGGTAAACGCATTAATACCGAAAATTTACGGTATTTCAAAAATCGCGAGGAGTTGTAGGTTAAGATTTTTTAACGTTACTACTCGTCGACTACTATATTCTCTATACATATACCCACACACTACGGTTTCAGTGACTAGCGGCTGTTTTTCGTACCCCCTCTCCTAAAAATAATCCTCTAAAAGTGAAATTTATTTTAATTAATCTCGAAAACTACACGGTAAATAATTTTCATTTTTTTTTTTAGTTGTTCGAAATATCATATTCTTCAATCTACTAGTTTTTTGATAAAGTCGTGAAATTCCTTCGATAGAAAAAATAAAAAATACTGTCATTTTCTCACGCTTCTCCTATGTTACATGTACAAAAATGTCATTTTCAATTGCAATTATCTCAAGTTAGTCACGGTAAATCGTCTTCAAATTTTAATAGCATATGTATTATGTATTTAATGACTTATATTCAAAGTTTCGAGGATTTCTTAAAATATTGCTTTCATAACCGTACTACCTTAAATGATATATATTTTTTAAACTTTTTTTTATTTTTTGGACATAATCTTAAAGTCATCCTTAACACATGATATAATTTGTTATTTGTCCTTTTTTTTACTTCATTTAAAGTTTCTGACGCCACTTATTGTCTTATTAAAATACAAATGATTTGAAATTTGATATTGAGCAACATTAATGTGCAGAAATTTATAAGTAAACAATTATTTGAAAGAACAAAAAAAATTTATATTCTCATCCCATTATTTCTGATTTTTATTGGAAATTAATATCTGTTTGAGTTATTTGGCGTTAAAAACTGTAATTGAAGTGAAGAATCAGACAATATATATCATGCGTTAAAAAAATAAGATATTATATCATGTGTTAAGCCTGACTTTAAGATTACGTCCAAAAAATAAAAAAAAGTTGAAATTAATATGTTATTTAATATTTCCACGTCGTGCATTTAATTTTTTAATGCTCAAAATTACAATACTATGTACCTGCATAACTTTACCTTATTTAGAAGTTGTAAAAAACAAAATTTTTTTTTAAATTCAAAAATTCATATTTTTGAGAAAACAAAAAACACAGTTCTAAAAATTTCAGGATATTTTAAGATCAGTACAAGATATTATACAAAAAAAAAATTGAGCCAAAATTTTAATGTCGATCGTAATTTTTGATTATTTTCAAAAATTAAAAATTTAACAAATTTGGCATTTTTCAAAATTTTTTTTCAATAGCCCCAAATGTCCCCTTTCAAACAAACGAAAGGCCATTCCTGTATTTATAATAGCGTTCGAGATATTACAAAAACAAAATTGAAAAAATGAAGAAATTGCGAAATTTTGAATTTGTATCTTTTGAAAAAAATTTTTTTATTTTTTTTCCTTTGGCAGATCTTCGTTATATGATAAAAGAAAACTTCTGACCAAAATTTATCCAAATCAAAAGGGGTCGATTCCAACTATTGGTCGATTTGACATGGAATGACCCATGTATGGAGTTGAATTGAAATCATCAAGCGCGATTTGTGCGATTTGTGACAGTGAGCAATGACAGCACTCTCTTTGCTCGGACATCAATACTCGCCTTCATTTAGAACCGTATTGCTTTATTTCATGCTTCATAATATACTGTTAACTTTTTTACGATTAATATGAATATGTATTTTAATATATTTATTGTATTTCAGATGGTTGGTGTAGGCACTGCTAAAGTTAACATTAATGAGAGGGATAAATTTTTATCGTTGTTGGGACAAGACCGGGAATCATGGGGGCTGTCCTACAAAGGTAAAATACACTATGATGGTGAAATAAAGGATTATTCTGAACCGTTTGCGCAAGGCAGTGTCGTTGGACTTCATCTAGATACTTGGAAAGGAACGTTACAGTTTTTCATAAATAATAAGCCTTTTGGCATTGCTTTTACTGGTTTATATGGTATTGAATTGTATCCTATAATTTCATCCACAGCAGCCAATAGTTGTATGCGAATCACACAAAGTTTATCAGTTCCTGCATCCTTACAAATGGATTGTCTAGGGTTATTAAAGCCTTTGCACAGATCATATCTATCTACAGCCTTTCCAGGTCTTCGTTATTTATTGAACAGTAAATTTGCAGAAGTTTTACGTAAGAAAAGAGGTAATTACTTTCTTTTTCATTTCTCATTTCCTAAATATAAAATTATCGTAATTTCTTAACCCGGGATATTAAACCCGATTAATAAATCCGAAAATTTATGAAACTACCACTTTTTTAGCCTGAAGATCAATTATAAGATCCATATGGTATTCAAGATTGATATTAGTCAATTTTCTACTGAACTGATTGATCAAAGTACGATAATTGAATTAAATAAGCAAGTTTTCATTCTTTCCTTGAAGATATTGGAAAAAATTGAGGAAGTAAAAAAAAATTTATTAAATCTAGATTTACCAAAAAATTACTCAATCGCTTGAATAAATTTAGAATAATTTCAAAAATAAAATTTCTATAAAAGGTTTTTTCAGAAATTACTTTTAAACTACTTAGCTCACAGAGCTTAGTCAATTTGGCTGAATCAAATGGATACTGCTCCGACAAACCTCATTTTGCACGACTCATGATGCGAAGCATTTAAACGAAATATTATAAATTAACGACCTAGCGAGCGAAAAAATCACCCGATCGCTTTGAAATTTAATCACTTATTCCTGAAATGAAAACAAACATTTCGAGCTTTGGTAGGTCGATAGATAGATAGATAGATAAATTATTTTGATCTCAGAGCCATAACTCCGTCAAGACCATCAACAAAAATACATAATTTTATACAGTACAGTGCTATGCAATAAGATAATAGCGATAATATGACAATAATCTTAATGATAAATTTTTTATAATATAGTTTTGAGATACTCTAGTTTTAAGCAATTGCTCATTAATGAGATTAGTGATTGCTGTGATAAATAATGGTAGTATTAACCATATCAATTTTTACTTTGGTAGTAAAAAATTCAGGTTTTTAGGGTCGAAAATGTGTGTTGCATTCAAAGATCGATATCTCACTTTCTAATTATATTATCAAACTCTATTATGACTGCAAAATCCGAAACAGAATTGCCAATAAATTTTATATTTTGAAAAAATTTATTTTTTTACAATCATTAAATTACAAGAAAATTAATGAGAGTAATTTGTGCTGAGTGTGCACCCGGAGATAGAATAAACCCAAGAGTAGGGATTAAAAACAGTTTTGTTCATCCCATTTTGTTAAAAAATACGAGAACGTAATTGCGACGTAAAACTGTTTAGATTACTTCAACTGCTCGTGACTCCTACTCTCGCACACTGAACAAAAATTAGTCTCTGTTTATAAACAAATTTTTTCCAAAAATACTGGTTAAGATATTGGTGCGTGTTACTTTTTTTTTTTGCAGATAACGATGATTCCGAAGATAGTGAATATGAGTTCCCTGAAGAGTACTTGATATTGGATGATTTTGACTTTGCATTAGTTGGCCGTGGTAGAAGAAAAAAAAAACGAATAATCCATTAAATTTTGAAAATAATGAATTACTGTAAATAATTGGCATAAATTATTGAATGTCATTAAAACATTTTCTTTTTCACGTAACCCAGGTTAGAAAAAAGAATTCAGAATGATTGACAATGTTAATTCTCCACAAGAGAAGGAATTCAAAAGTGTTGAGAATATTCAGAAATATTGAAAAAAATTCAAATTTCGTTACTTCTTATACTTTTTAATACGTGTTTTTAGTCAGGATTAATCTTGATTCCTTTTATAATTTAAAAATATAAAATCTATGATAAAAAATTTGTTTTTTCTAATTTAAATAAAAAGTTTTTTTTCACTTCATTTAATTGTTTAAAATTGATTTAATCACACAATAATATTTTCCGCCTTAGATGTTTGTATTTATTAACATTAAATTGTGCTATAAATGAGGTAAGTACAGTCGTCATCATTGATTTGTAACGGTTGGCAATGATTCGGGTAGAATAAAAAATTCTCAATTTGGACATCTCTCACTAAAAATTTCAATTAATAATATGTTCAGATAATAAAAAAAATATACGAAACTATGAAGAAAATTCACATAAAATAAATAATTGTAAGCTCAGACAAACATAATTATAGAAATTTATCCAAATAAAGATTACTATGCATAAACTTAATTAAAGATGAAAAATTCCTACATGGTAAATCACCAGAGAAATAATTTGAATATTAAAAACTATACAAATAAAATATTTCAAATAAATTTGATGTTTCAATTAAAAGAAAATAAATAAAATATTAGTCTCCTTATAATTACAGTCTTAAAAATAAACAATATCAAATAACTATAGCTCAATAAAAAGACATTTACTAAATTATTAGATCATATTATTATACAAAATTAAAATTGAAAAGGCCTAACATTAGAAAATAGTCCATTGAAACAATTTAAATAAAAAAAAATGGAATTATAAAAAGAAGATACAAAGGGAATTAAAAATTAATGACAAACCTAAATTCAGACAATTTGATTAAAAGACATCAAGGTTATTTGACATATACACAAATGAACAACTCTGAATATAGAAAAGCTTTACAAATGAACATCTCTAATTATGGACAAGAAAATTCGGAAATCTCTCAATTTGGACATCTCTCATTGAAGAAAACAAAAAAAAAATACAATATTTTCCGAATTAAAAAATAAGTAATAGTTTTAAAAAACATGCTTTAATATAAAACCAAATTTTTTAGAAATCTATCTATTGAACTGGTCTTTATGAATTTTATCATAGATAACTTTTCTTCTGACTCTAGTCATCAGCAATGAACGCTGCATTAACCGCGTACTCCTACGACCTGAACAATTTGAGCGACGACAAGATGGCGGGCGACTTGTCTCAATCATCAAGTTTAGTGCATCATCAAAACGGATCATCGCGTATCGGCGCAATGGAAATTACAACCGCGCAATTAGCCGTGACTCTAGCATGTGCCGGTGCTAATACTCAATCGGCACCACCCCCCTCAAAAATCTACCTAAAAATTAAAAAATCGTACATTATCTATGATGAATAAAAATTAATTTTTTAGCAGAGTTCTCTGAAGAAGATGTCTTGGTGCAGAGTTTATAACCCTTGAACAATTGTTTTTATCTGATCCCCACACTTATTTATATAAAAACGATTTTTTTTTATTAATCACTTTGACTACATTTTGAATTATCCAAAAAATTTATTCCTACTTTTTAGTTTGGTTTTATATTAAAGCGTGTTTTTTATGACTATTACTTATTTTTTAATTCGGAAAATATTGTATTTTTTTTTTTTGTTTTCTTCAATGAGAGATGTCCAAATTGAGAGATTTCCGAATTTTCTTGTCCATAATTAGAGATGTTCATTTGTAAAGCTTTTCTATATTCAGAGTTCATTTGTGTATATGTCAAATAACCTTGATGTCTTTTAATCAAATTGTCTGAATTTAAGTTTGTCATTATTTTTTAATTTCCTTTGTATCTTCTTTTTACAATTCCATTTTTTAAAAATTTAAATTGTTTCAATGGACTATTTTCTAATTTTAGGCCTTTTCAATTTTAATTTTGTATAATAATATGATCTACTAATTTAGTAAATGTCTTTATATTGAGCTATAGTTATTTGATATTGTTTATTTTTAAGACTGTAATTATAAGGAGACTAATATTTTATTTATTTTCTTTTAATTGAAACATCAAATTTATTTGAAATATTTTATTTGTATAGTTTTTAATATTCAAATTATTTCTCTGGTGATTTACCATGTGGAAATTTTTCATCTTTAATTAAGTTTATGCATAGTAATTTTTATTTGGATAAATTTCTATAATTATGTTTGTCTGAGCTTACAATTATTCATTTTATGTGAATTTTCTTCATAGTTTCGTATATTTTTTTTATTTTCTGAACATATTATTAATTGAAATTTTTAGTGAGAGATGTCCAAATTGAGAATTTTTTATTCTACCCGAATCATTGCCAACCGTTACAAATCAATGACGACGACTGTATATCAGGGACAAGTATATCAGCATATTCATTAAGGGACAGTTTTTTAATCCGAGACAAAATTTTATTCAATGCTAGAATATAGCTATATATTTCGTATATACATATAAGTATACTGGCAATAATTTTATTTTAACTCGTGATTGAAAAACTGGTTCTAAGATTATTGTTTAAAACAAAACAAAATCGTTGTAATAACTGAGTAAGAGAACAGCTATTTAGCGAGCTAGTAAGCTTGCACTAATGAAACTAAAATTAACCAAAATCCGAAAATACATATTTATGATTTTTGAAACAAACAAATTATTATAAATAAAAATTGAAGGAAAAGTTCCAAATGTCAAAATTTTGAAAAACTATGGATGAAAATTTTTTTAAGTATATTCTTGGTACCATTTTATTAGGTTAAAAAAAAAAAAAATGACCAAATGTCTGCTGATTTCAGTATCAATTGCACTAAGATTTTACTCATACTTATTTGTCATAAATACTTGAAGGATTCTGAATTAATTACTTTTTTTTAATGGAATTACTTTCTGTTCGTTACTCTAACGGTTAAAAGATGACATACCACTTTAAGCATTGATCAATTAAAAAATAATCATAGTGTAATAATAATCTCAGTTGCAAATAAATTAGTATACACACCAAATAATGTAGGCAACTCCATATATCATCAAATGACAAAATACTTCCATATTAGAGTACCGAGTTCTTCATCAATACATTTGTAATCTTGGTACGGATTTTTTTGAAAACATTTAGGACATATTATTACTACGTCATGGTTTGATTGCTGTTAACTTTATATTTTCATTATAATAATAATGTTTTTATTTGTATCACTATTTAGATTTATTCTTTGACAAATCTTGCTTGTTTTTTATAATGAAAATTAATTTAGCATATATTTAAGAATTTTAAAAATTTTATAGCAAATAAATTATGGCAAAGAAAAATTAGAAAAAAAATTGACATGTAGAAATTTCAAAAAATAAAAAATGCAATTTTTTAAAAATAACACCGGCATACAAAAAAAAAAGTCAGTACTTTTGACCGGACCTACTTCTCTTCATGTATTTTGGCGTGCTGAATCCGAATCTGAAGTCAGTTTTGCCCGTACACCCTCAAAATTTTGAGTAAAATCCAAAAAACCCAAAAAATTGCGAGAAACTGCAGTCACAGCGATGAATAAAATTTTGTGGACCCAGATCAAGTATGATTTTTATGTATTTCAATTTATTAAATTTGAATCTGAACGTTAATTAGCCTGTTGAGCTGTCAAAATTTGAAAAAAAAAGCAAAACACCCAAAAAAATTTTAATAAATCATGAAAAATCGAAATTATCGAGATAAAAAAAATTTTTTTTATCCAGATTGAGTATGATTTTTATGTACTTTGTTTCACTGGATTTGAATCTGAAATCTTGTTCCTTTAACGTTTTAAAATTTAAAAAAAATCTCAAAAAACCAAAAAAATCGGGAAAATTACAGTTATAAATATGAGAAAAAAATCTATTAAACACGATTATTAATGACTTTTGTGCATTTTCATAGATGTAATATAATCTTAGAATTGAAAAATTGACAAAATTTCAAAATCTTTAAAAAATAGCATGTAAGGAGAAGGTACGAAACCATATTTTCGTATTTCAGACTGTCGTTCGTTTGTATCGAATTTTTTTATCTTCAAATGACCTACGCAGTGGGTTCCTTTTCTTAGGTTGCTTAATAAACCTCAAACTACACTTCATGGATTCTCACGTCGATCACTTTCCTGAAAATCTTGAAGACTATAGCGAAGAACAAGGAAAACGATTTTATCAAGACTTAAGTGAAATGAAGGGCAGGTATCGAGTAAATTGGAATGTCAACATGATGTCAGATTTTTGCTGGATGCTAACAAGAGAAACACTAGAAGAAAACAGAACACGCGTTTATCACCCATCAAGATCTTTATATTTTCATATTAAATAGTTTTTCAGTTGAAAATTGAACTGGTTAGAAATTTTATGAACTATTTTTATATAAATTTTTCAATTCTGAGAATATCTTCGAAACATTAAACAATTACGTTTCGTGTTAATGTTCATCATAGCGTTTTCTTCAAATTTCACTTAATACAATTTATTTCAACGTTTAATCATTACTTAAATAAATACTGCATAAATGAGTGGTATAATACCAATATTTTAAGTTTTCTTTACTATTTTAGGACCAGTTTTTCAATCTAAAATAAAATTTTATCCAATGCTAGAAAATATATCTATTTATTGCATGTATATACAAATACTGGTAATAATTATTTTATTCCGAATTAAAAAATTGGCCATAAAAATGTTAATATTTGTTTGTAGTTTGTTCGTTTGTTTTTTAATCATTCCTGAACTCATTATCTAATTACCATGAAACTTTAAGCGTAGGTCGTTAGTGAATGTATTTTCAAAAATTTTATTTTTCTAATTACGTTTCATATAAATTCTGGGATCGAGTAAGGTTTCCTGAAAGAACATAAGACTAACTACAGCGGAAGCTTTATTATAGTTCATTTAAAAATTTTTCCAAAAAGTAATTAGAAAAATAAAATTTCAGAAAATAAATTTACTACGGCCTACCCTTAATGAGTTGTTATACACGTGTCCACAAGTGCTTCCAACAAAACAAAATGATAAAGTACTCAAGAACCTTATAATGCTTGCAAGTGCTGGAAGATATAAATGAAATGAGGTAGTGTATTACTTCGTGAAGAGTGTCATATGTTGTACAAAAGTTTAAAAATTTTTAGATTATACTTGACCTCCCCAAAAGCCATTAAAAATAGCACTTAAATTATCAGATGTTTCGCCATTTTTTGAATTCATTTAGCAAACAAATTAGTTCCGAAAAATTATTTGTAAAAAATTGCATTAATAGTTTTTTACAATTTCTGCTCATGGAATTTTTACTCTAAATTTTTTTGATAATTTAAGTTTCCTTTTTTTTAGCCACATTTCGATGTTAGAATTTCATTTTTCAATATAAAAATGTAAATTTATAATCTTTTATTACTAATTTGAACATTATCCATGGATAATCCGACTTAATTAATAAATATATCTATTCCACTCAATGCCACCGATGATTATTTGGATCTTAATGACTTATGAATACAACAATCAATAATTTATTTTTAAAGTTTGTTTATTAATTTGATGATATACATCAACATGGATAACTTAAATTTACTTTTGAATACATTAAATCATATGACTAAAAATTATTCATTCATACTCAATAGTTAAGTTTTTTATTAGCTGTAATTTTTGTTATTAATGCTTATTAATTTATATATTTAAAAAATGAATTGACATCAATAATGAAGAAATTTGTTACACATATAAGATATCTTATTTCTTAAAAAGTTCTCAGATTTTCTACATTAAATCTAATTATGTTCAAACAAAAAAAGAAAAAATACAAAAAAGACATCACATAACTCTTTAATGGTTTTCATCTAAGTTATTTTCATGTGATTCTTAAAGGAATTATATAAATATAAAGATGATTTAAAAAACTAACAAACAAAAGAGTTATTAAGTCTAAATATTATGTATTATTTTTTCATTGTTTACATTTTTTTCAATACTATAATTATGATTTTGATAATAAAACAAAAAAAAACATTTATGAATCACGAGGCTTCTCAATGGACTAAGAACTGCTATTGTAAATATTTAATTATAGGAATGTAATAATAATAGTTCACAGTTCCATAATAAGAAAATTGAAAGCAACAAAAGGAAAAATTTGAATACATGAAGAATTTTGTTTGAAGAAATACATTCAGCAAAATGATATTGATAATCTTTGTCCATTCATAAATCTAACATTACATCACTTTCACTTTAAAAAATATTGAGAAAAACCAAAATGCGGATGCTCTTGGTTCACCTCGTATTTGAAGCTGGATCAAAATTTTAGAAGCGACCGCCCGTTTGCTCTTGATATACCTCAATAACATCATCATTTTCCATCTCGAGCTACAACAGAAATATAATAATCATCATTGTAACTTTGTTTTTCATTGTAATTACAGACCACGTGGTCAGAATTTGCTAAGCATTTACCTGCTTTGGTGTTTCATCATCGTTGATTCGTTTTCCATCAAAGAGAAACCTAAGTGATGTCATTGGAACTCCCTGTAATAAATTTTGAGCTTTAATTTTATGAATTTTCAATCAACAATTTAAATTACTAAATTTACTTACAACTCTGTCACTGTAGGATTTCTTTAATTTACCCATTTGGGTAGTCATTTTTACCCTGAAGTGAATTTCGTTACTATCCTAGAAATTTAAGAATTCAATTATTAATAATAATGGTTAAATAAATTAAAAATTTTGATAAAACAAAATTAGACTAACATTTCCAACGACTTTCAGCTTGATGTATTCCGAATTCGCATCACCTGGACCGGCGTCGGGTTTTTGTTCCTGTACAAAAACGAAGGTTATAGCGGTTTAAATATATATATATATATATATATATATATATATATATATATATATATATATATATATAAATATATATATATATATATATATATATATATATATATATATATATATATATATATATATATATATATATATATGTATACAAATATATCTATAGATATATATCGATAAATATACTTTTATAGATGATATTGTAATTTTGAGACATAAATATTTATAAATTTTATAACAAAAAATATATTATTTACCTGATTGTCTGACATAATTGTAAATTATTATGATTTGTACGTTAGACCACGCGCCACAACGACTAACACCAAACACAAGCAAGCAATATGGCGCTACACTTTTGTCAAACCTCTCGACAGTCTTCTTGTTAAAAATAACGCTATTTCGTCGGCGTTCTTGAATATATCTAACCAGCACTATGTTGTCGCTGTAAAAATGGCGGGGGTTGTTCTAAAACCGGAAGTACATACTCGCCCGCTTCGACCAATACTATAGCATTTATAGTCAGGGGGTCCAGCATTTACCGTACTAACACGGTAATCATATCCGGAAGTCGAGTATTTTAGCAAGCAAATAAAATATAATAATTCTAGGAATTGAAAGAATTTATTATTGTTAATTTGCTATTTGAATGGTTTTTTTTGTTTTATAGTACATTCATATAATAGATTGTGATCAATTTTTTTTATTAATTCTTGAGGATATAACATTTTATTGTGAGGTAATTTCGTTAATTTACTAAAGTTGAACACATCCATCGTACAAAATTTGAGTGCTAATAATTTTTCGAGAGGAAAAAATTATAATTGTCTATTATAATTGGGTATGAAACATTAATATTGAATTTTTTTTTTTCATGGTCCAATCGAATTTGTCATTAGTTTATTTACGATTTTTTTGTAAATTTTTCAAAACACTTTGAGCCAGCTACATATACAGTGAAATAACCAGCTATTCGCCATTACTTGCCAGCGCAAAAAAAAAATTTTTTACATATAAATAATTTGTTTTTTATTATCTTTTAACTTTTATAATGCTAACATGGCAGTATTTATATTAACCAAATGCTGAACAGTAGGGCTGAGAGCTTACATTTCTCAACAGCTTACTTTACGATCACAGCAGTATTGATGGCGGTAATTTACAAGTTAATCGTGCATGAAAATCCGCCTTTATAATACATACATGACGTCCTGAAATGTTTAATAAATAATTTAATTTGAAAAATTATCGAATAATTACTAATAGGAAACTGATTTTAAAAAAGAAAAATTTATTTTTTGAAATATATATAAATCGAATCTTAAGAAAAATAAGCGGACCATTGAAAAATTTCACTTTTACAGTTCGATGTATCTCATTGAATCTAGAAGGTTCGACATCTACTACCTGTTTCTAGATTCACAGAAATATTAATATTTTTCTTTTTGTATTTTTTTAGAAATAGCGATGAAAAATTTTGTTATTTTAATTCTGTATCTAAACTGTTGAATAGCCACCAAATTGGCTATAGTAAATTTATTTAGTTCATTTAATTTGCCCGTGGGAACGGCGTAGGGTGTTCAACGCGTTCAACTCGCAGCAAATAAATAAAGGCGGGAGAGTAGATTTAAATTAAATATAAATAAATGTGCCCTAATAGCCACCTTACCTATAACTTAAATAACTTACTGTCAATCTACGTCCGCAATTTGAAGCAAACTTGACGGAAAGAGTTGGCAAAGCGAGCGATTACCTATTAGTTACCTATAACTTACTCTGCAAATAGACGTCAAAGCTTGCTGTACAAGTATTTCCGTCAAATTGTAGTAAAGTTGAAAGGAAATTTAACTACAAGTTTGATTGTTAACTTGTATTCAAGTTGCGGCCGTAGATTTCCGTCAATTTGCTTACAACTGTTGTTGAGTGAAGAATTACCGCCAACTTGATGTATAAACTAACCGTAACTGCTGGAAGTCAACATTTACTGAGAAAACGCTGGCTATCAGGGTGTTGTAAGTCGTTCTCACGTTCAAATAACTGGACACCATCAGCTTATACATCTCTTCACGTCATTAGTCCGACCAATCCTTGAATATTGTACTATCATATGGTCGTCTCATACTTAAGTAGTGATTGGGAAGGTAAAAAAAATAAAAAAAATCTGGAAAACGGTTGACCCTAAAGGCCATCCCTGCAACTTCCCGCTAATTTCATATCTAAGCGCTTAAAATTGCACTTATGACGTTTTTGAGCTCTTCGAGCTCCAAAATATAATTTGTACGTTATTTCGAGATCTCTGAGCTCATAGAGTTAGCTGTTTTAAGCTTTTGAGCTCGAAGAGCTCAAAAGTCTGATAGAAGTTTAATAAAACTATTTTTTGAATTTTCAAACTGCAATAATTTCTGAATGAATGAACTGATTTTTACGCGGTTGGCAGTGTTCCACGCAGTTTTTCCAATTCTATAATATACTTTTAAACACAAACTGATCGAACCGAAAATTTTAGAGAAATTTGAAAAATTCACTTTTTTTAGTGGCGATCGACGTGGTTTTTTGGGCTCTAATAATTATTCTATTTCATCAAAAACGATCCAAAGAGAAATATCGAAGTTATGTGAAAAAAACACTTTTTTCGAAATTTTTCGTTTTCGATAACTCTTGAACGAATCAACTGATTTTGACGGGACTGGTGGCAATCGACGTGGTTTTTCAAACTTAAGAGCGGATTAGTTTTTGGAGATCGATTAAGCCGTTTAAAAGTTATTCTAAAAAAACGATTTTTTGGAAATTTTATTTTTGAGATTTCTCAAAATCTAGTGAACTGAATCAATTCAAATTTTTACGAAATTTAATGGCAATGATACTCTTTGGATCGCTACCTATTTCGATCCGATCGGCCGAGCCGTTCAAAAGTTATAAGAAGTTTACACACACACACACACACACACACACACACACACACACACACACACACACACACACACACACACACACACATACATACAGCCGCAGGGACACCATTGCGGGAAGAGTCAGGGAAACTTCCTGTGACCTTAAAACGTCGATATATGATAAAAACTCGATTTTCGCAAAACGGGGTAAAACCAATAATTTTCCGATTTTTTTAAATTTTCAATTTCCTTAGCGGGAAGTTAAAAATTCGTGGAACTAATATGGTTACGGATGATGTATACAGCCAATTTAAAATTGATAGCCTCTTAAGTCGTCGACAAGTTGCTGATTTAATATTCTTCTATAATTCTTCTAACCCGTTATTCTTCTATAAATTCGTCAACGAGCATATGGAATCACCAGAGATACGTGAATAATTTCAAATTATCCGTCCAAGGCCAGGCTTAAGACAACATAAATTGTTGGACGCTACTAAGACAACACAAAGCTATGTATACCATGGTCTAAGGAACAGGATCACCAATCTAGTCAACGAACACTGCCTTCTTTCTTAACGGATTAATATCTGAACGGATACTAACTTCTTTCGGGATTCATTATCTGCTTTCATAACAAGGATAAAAAATACGATATTGAATAACTAATTCATATGCAATATCACCATTATCATTATCTATATCTACCTATATTTATCTTTTATGTTAAATTCAAATTTCACTTAAAAATATATTGTTGTTACCATAAGTGTATTTGCCGATCGGCGTTCTTTTGCAATAAAGAAATAAATAAATTGATGTCACGGAGAAAATATTAATTAACAGAAAAATTCGTCGCACTTGAAGCTAGGCAGATTTCAATTTCATTAATGAGGCCTGCAATTACTTTAACTGAAACTTTCAATATTTTAAATTTTTTTCTTCGTGTCAATTATTATTCATTTTTGTAAGAAAGCCATGGGAATGTTATAATGATTGCACATTGAAAGTTAAAATTAATATTTGCTAGAATAATCATATTGATAAAAGGTACGGGCCAATTCGATGGAATTTGGAATCTGTGCAAGTTAAAACAATACTCCAATGAAATTTCAAGTCTAGATCTAAAAAGACCATTCGGAAGCCGAAATGGAAGTAGATTTTTCAAATAAAAAAAATTGATTTTTAATAAAATAATATAATAACACTGATAATGTATAACTTAATTCATGAATTAAAAACAAAATTCAATAATAAATTTAAAACTATTTAGAACAAATTTTGGAAAAAAAATTATCTTGTGAAGAAAAAGTTTCTCAAAATTTTGACCAAAGAATTGCACAGATTATAAGATTTGAATTATAAATGTCCAAATTTTAAGTAACTGCTCAGAAACAACAGTTTCCAAGTTAATCAGAATTTTGCAATCGGATAAAATACATTTGAAGAAAACAATGGTTAGAACTAATTTGTGACATATTTACTGACAACCCACCCGAAAACATTACACGAAAGACTGATCAATATCGTAATTATTGAATTAACATCATGATTAAGCTATGATGTAGACAATAATTCTAAAACGGCTGCAACAGTAAAACTGTTTCATTAAACGAACTCTAAAAGGAGTAATATTGAGGCTACTACCACTTCTGAGTAGTGAAAATTGAAGCTTATTAAAAGAGCTTTACGATGCATTTTACCGAATTTCAATATCTTGTCTAGTTCAGTAATTATACTAAGTTGAAGTAGTAAAAACATCAATTTTTACGACTTTCAAAATTTAAAAATCCTGTCATTTCCAAATTACTCACCCAATTAAGCTCATCTTCGAACTTAACCTTGGTCTTGATCGATAGATAAAGCATGCTGAGTTTGAGAAGAATCGGTCATAAATTGAAAACGCTATCGTGCTGACAAGCCGCGTTATATCGTATAAATAAATATATATATATAGAGTGGTCCAAAAAAAAAAAGTTTTTTGCCTATCATCTTAAAAGCTTCTCTAAGGTATAAAAAAAATTCCCTTCAAAGCGCAGCTAGATATCTCAATCCCCCACAAAGCTCAATGAATTTCTATTTTCCTATTTAAATAACACGTAAAAAAATTTATTTTACGTTTTTATCCGGTAAAACTACGAAAAAAATTTTTTTCTTAATTTTTTATCAATTATTCTTGTAGGAAATTTAATTTTCTACAAAAAAATACTCAGGTAGTTTCTTCGTAATATTAACGAATAAAAAGTTATTAAGCTTTAAGTACTCGCACAAAAGAAAATTTGAACGAAGATAGTTTCAAAGCAACTTTTCGAAAACTTTTTTGCTAACTGCATGTATTTATTTCAAAATTTATCAAGCTAGACTGTTTCTAATATAATTAACACATGTCTTTTGGTGAAGTATTAACTGTGAATTATGAATAATTTTTCTCATTACAATTTGGATATTTTTTCCTATGAGCAGTGATTTTTTAAAATTGAACTTGAATTTCATTACGGAATCTGAATCAAGAGCAAGCTAGTACTTCCGGATGTATACTAAATTTAATTTTTTTATTTAAGAACTTTAGGACAGGTGAATATTTAAATTTTGAACATGATGCTGGGACGCTTTTTGACCGAATGAAAAATCATGAAACTTTGCAGGAGTACGTAAATAAAAGTCCTTCGTAAATTGATTCTTTTATTTTTAAATTTAATCAGTGAAAAAAAAAAAAATGATAAATAAACAGGTAGAGTTCGTGCGTAAAACTGCCTTATCTCAGGAGTCATCACATATTTAAGTAAATAAGCTTAATTTTTAGTAAATAAGGACTATAAAGAAATTGCTAATAAACATACAACCAATATAATCTTTGAGACTGATTTAATTTTTTGGTTACTTCTTATTTTAGTTTATATTACTTATAAGACTTAATTATTAAAATGCAGCTAGGTTAGGGTAAAAAACTAATTGTCAACAAAAAAAATTTTTTTTTTTTTCATTTTTTTTTTTATTTAACCCCGCTTTTCAGACTTCTGTCTCGATGGGGGTCCGGGCGAGACCGGAGGGGGACTCCAGGCTGATCGGTACATTAAGTTTGGCAGAATAAGTTTGGCGGTACATACTTTTTCAGCCTGGAGAATAATGCGGCTAGGGTAATAGGTTAGGGTAAAAAACTAATTATCAACAAAAAATTTAATTTACTATATATCTTCATGTAGGCCGCAAGAGAGTGCTAAAAGTAAATTATCTAGTTTAATTTTTTTAAGCAGTGGTTAGAGCATTTACAAAGTCTGGTAATCTCCTTCAGTGCATTTTATATGTGGTTCAAATAAACAAACCGATATATTAAATTGTCAGTTGTTGACATTGGTCCAGACTGAATTACCGATATCAGACTGTATACCATGTTTTTAAGAAAAAAATATAAATTACATAATGAAATACTTTGGAACAGAAAATGTGATACAACATGGATTCTAAAATCATATCTGATTAAATTTTCTTTTATTGCGAGTATTGAAGCTTAATAACTTTTTACTTTTTAGGATTACGAAAAAACTACTTCAGTACTTTTTTGTAGAGAATTAAATTTCCTACAATAATAATTGACGAAAAATGAAAAAAAAAAATTTTTTTCGTAGTTTTACCGGATGAAAACGTAAATAAAATTTTTTTACGTGTTATTTAAATGGCAAAATAAAAATTCATTGAGCTTCATGAAGAATTGAGATATCAAGCTGCGCTTGGGAGAGAATTTTTTTTATACCTTAGAGAAGTTTTTGAGACAGCAGCACTTGAAAAAAAAAATTAAAATGTTTTTTTTGGACCACTAATATATATATATATATATATATATATATATATATATATATATATATATATATATATACATACATACATGTACAGACTTTTGAGCTATGTATATTTTCTGACTCAGCTCGACAAACTAAGTCAGAAAATGGCTAAATTGTTTAAAAGTTACGCCATGAGGACGGCTGCAATAGTTAGATTTTTATAAAATCTACTAAAAATACAATTCTATAAAGCGCCCAGCGGAGCGGGCGGGTAACAGCTAGTTATTTTTATTATTCATAACTTTATAAGTAATTTTTTAAATTTATAAATTCATTTATTTACTATTGTTATTATATTTACACAATTTCAAATACAAGAACATAATAACATTCAATTAAAAAAAAGTTTAATAATAACACCGGCACACAAAAAAAAAAGTTGTTTGTGTAAATGACCGGACCCACCTACGGACATGTATTTCGACCCGCTGAATTCGAATTTGAAGTTTGTTTGGCCCGGTCGACCTCCAGATTTGAGTGAAATGCAAAAAACCGAAAAAAATGCGAAAAACTGCAGTCACAGCGATGAAAAATTTTTTAGGACCCGGATCAAGTATGATTTTTATGTATTTCAATTCACTGAATCTGAACGTTAATTAGCCCGTTAAGAAATCAAAATTGGAAAAAATTGCAATAAATCATGAAAAATCGAAATTATCGAGATGAAAAACATTTTTTGGATTTGGATTGAGCATAATTTTTATATATTTTGTTCCACTGAATTCGATCTGAAGTTTTTTGGCTCCATTAAAGTTTCAAAATTTGAAAAAATCAAAAAAATTGGGAAAATTGCAGTTATAAATATGAGAAAAAATCTATTAAACACGATTGTTAATGACTTGGGTGTATTTTCATGGATGGAATATGATCTTAGAATGGAAAAATTGACAAAATTTTAAAATCTGTAAAAATAGCATGTAAGGAAGGTACGAAACTATATTTTCGAATTTCAGACTGTCGTTTGTTTGTATCGAACTCTTTTATCTTTAAATGACCTACGCAGTGGGTTATTCCTTTTACGTTTTCTATTTTCTTCTGATATTTCTCTTCTTAGCATCCAGTAAAAATCTGCCATCATGTTGACATTCTAATTTACTCGATACCTACCCTTCATTTCACTTATGTCTTGGTGGAATGGTTCTCGTTGTTCTTCGCTATAGTCTACAAGATTTTCAGGAAAGTGGTCAAGGTGAAAATGCAAATAGTGTAATTTAAGATTCATCAAGCAACCCAAATTTTAGTAAATTGTTAGCAACTCTTCAATTAAAGCCTCGTAACTCTCGCTTTCAATATTTTCCAAAAAATTCTGTTAAACATTTTTAGAATTTACTCAAGCTGCTCTCTCCATTCCCTGGTTAAGAATACTGATTGTAAAGAATTGAGAAGCGGTCACTCGATGCAAACTGTATATCTATACATACAAACAAAAGAATTGAAATTATTGAAAAGAATTCGAATTTCATAATTTTTAATTCTTTTCAATCGATATTTTTGAACAGGATTTCGCTCATTTCTTCAACAAAATTCTGGTCATTGAATCAAGTTCTAATTTGGGGTCCATTAAAAATTCCCTTTTTAAACTTTGTATCACTTATCACTGGAAAATTTTCTCCCAAGTACTGAAAACAATAACCATCTTTGTCAAGAGCTTTGACAAACTGTTTTATAAGACCCAACCTAATATGAAATTGTGGTAGCAAATATTTAGAGGATTCAATCAATGATTTCCGTATGCCATTGTGAGAACCTGGATTTGATATTTCTCTTGTTGGCCATTCTTTCTAAATATAATTATTTTTTCTGTCCCTGCTATCCTATGAAATTAAAAGCAAGGATATTTTGTAAATCCTGATTGTTGACCTAAAAGTATTGTTGAAATTTTCAGATCTCCGGAAATTTTCCATTGATCGTCTGAATACTTTATTTTGTCTAATACGATCTGTAAATTTCCATAACTCTCCTCTAATTTGGTCGAATGAGCTATTGGAATTGGTGCAAAAGTGTTTCCGTCATGGAGCAAAACCGCTTGAAGACTTCTTTTCGACGAATCAGTAAAAAGTATCCACTCATCATCATCCTTATAAGTGTTTTATTTTAATCCATCAACCAGTCCTTTAACATTCGAACAGTATACCACCGAAAACATGAAAGGAACCCACCCCATAGGTCATTTAAAGATAAAAGTTCGATACAAACGAACGACAGTCTGAAATTCGAAAATATAGTTTCGTACCTTCTCCTTACATTCTATTTTTACAGATTTTAAAATTTTGTTAATTTTTCCATTCTAAGATCATATTCCATCCATGAAAATACACCCAAGTCATTAACAATCGTGTTTAATAGATTTTTTCTCATATTTATAACTGCAATTTTCCCAATTTTTTTGATTTTTTCAAATTTTGAAACGTTAATGGAGCAAAAAAACTTCAGATCAAATTCAGTGGAACAAAATACATAAAAATCATATTCAATCCAAATCTAACAAAAATTTTTTCATCTTGATAAGTTCGATTTTTCATGATTTATTGCAATTTTTTTTGGTTTTTCGCAATTTTTTCAAAATTGTGAATTCATTCGCTGTGACTGCTGTTTTTCGCAATTTTTTGCCTTTTTTCCGTTTTTTTGAATTTTACTCAAATCTGGAGGGTGACCGGGTCAAATGGACTTCAAATTCGGATTTAGGGGGTCGATATACATGTCTGTAGGTGAGTTCGATCAAATGCACAAACAACTTTTTTTTTGTGTATCGATGTAATTACAAGAAAAAAAATTTCCAAATTTTCGTAAATCCCCCCAAAAATACGACAGTAATGATAGTTATAATGTATAATAAAATTGATTTAGCTCTTTTTTTGGTTCAAGAAAAATTATTCGAGCAGAGAAATTTTTTTTCTCCTGTCTTAGTAACTTGCATGAATGTTCATACACAGAAAAGTTTTGATATGTCCACCCGGTGTGGACCTACCAAGTTTTTTTGATTGACGAACAGATGTTGCCTTCTATCATTGGGATGATCGTATACGTATTTATCAAATCATTTCGTAATATCAGTAAATTTTGTATACTTCTTAATATTACAAAATAATTACTTAATCTTGTCAATATACGATACTCAAGTTTTATAGAATTTATTCAGGTACCAGACATGATCTGTCATTGCTGCTAAGAGGCCATGATTGAAGATCAGTGAATCAGTCGATCTAAAGTCTACCATCGGTTCACCAGATAATGATGTTATAGTTCCACCCAGAGCACTTAAAAAATCAAATCAATGCAATCGGTTTAGAAAACATGAAATATTTAGTAGTAATTTTGAAAAAAGTAACCTTCATTGACTTCCATACTTAATAATAGCTGCTCCTGCACAGACGTCCCATTTTTTTATAGCTGTCATATGAATATAAGCTGAAGCATTTCCTACTGCTACTTCGAGAGACTTATATCCTGCACCAGCCGCTGAAACTATAATCACATCTTCGCCTAATATTGCTCTGGAAATATTATGAACTTTTCCAGCATGAGATCTTGAAACGATTATCATGTTTTTATTCGACTTTCGCTAGGAAGAAAAATATAAATATTGATCGGAGTATACTCAAATCATTTTTTACAATTTACAATAAAAATCAGTTATTTTATTCTCTCATCATAATAATCACTAATTAATTAATTGGTTTTAGGCCGTTGCGGCCTATTTAGTAAGATGTTATTCAAGTCAATGTGAATGACTTCCAACCCTTATATTTTTTCAGTTTTTCTTTGTTTTCAATGAATTATCAATGTTACAATTATTCATTTAATGTTCGAACAGATATATATATATATATATATATATATATATATATATATATATATATATATATATATATATATATATATATATATTAGGGTGAGCCAAAAAAACTAACCTATCGAATTTATGGGTTACAATGAACCTATGTATCGAAAAAAAAATTTCCCTGCAAGGCAGGATTTTTAGCTCAATTTTGTAAGGTGTCGGTGAGCATTCAAAGTTTCGCATTTAAAAAACACGTAAAAAAATCTTTTTTCATTAAAAATAATATAACTTTTGAACCGCTTGAGATAAAAATTTTTTGACGGCGGATTCTTGAAGGGCATTAAATTTCCTACAAAATTATTTATTTATTTTATTTTTATTTATTTATTAATCTCGTTACCAAAAAATTCTATAGAGGTGCGTATAGCACCTGTGCATAGAACGAGTACATATTAACAAAAATATATTCTATTATCAACAATCTCTTAATATATAAGATAATAATATAGTAATACTTAATACAGTGCAAGCTAAAAGAAAATCAACCTAGCAAGCTAGTTATTTATATAAGTTTTATAAGTAATATTGTTGCAACACTTAAATTTATATGACGATTTTTAACTAATTATCTATTTTTATCCATTCTCTCAGTTTTTTGTTTATTAGTTTCTTCTTATCATTCAAAGTTTTCATCTCTATTGGTAATTTATTGTAATATTTTAAAGCTACATAATAAGCACATTGTGTGTAAATTGTTATACTTATTTTTATGCCTGGTTCTATTTTTTAAAGTCAAAAATTCATATATTCACGGGTCATGTAAATTGAGCAAAAAATCAAAATAAGCAATTTTAGGCATTTATTGTTAAAAATTTTTATATTCAAGGAAATAAATTACTTTGAAACGAAATAAGTAGGGGGGGGGGGGGCGTATACAAGTATTATTTGTGTAAAAGCGTGGTTTAAAGCTCCTTGTCCGATAAGCGCTCCAGCTCAAGACTTAGATTTCTTGAAAAAAGTTAATTAATTATAAAAATATTAATAAAAACATTTCGAATGCTACTGTACCAACATTTTTGCGACATTTATGGTATCTGACAGAAAAACTTGCTGCTATGTAATTTTTCGAGTTTAGTATTAGTTTAGAAGTTAAAAAAAAATGGTAAACGCAATAAAAAAGGAAGAGAACAAAATTTATTTCCTTAAATATAAAAATTTCTAACAATAAATGCCTAAAATTGCTTATTTTGATTTTTTGTTTAATTTTCATGACCAGTAAATATATGAATTTTTGACTCTAAAAAATGGAACCAGGCATGGTTTTGTAGGAAATTTAATGCCCTTCAAGAATCCGCCGTCAAACAATTTTTATCTCAAGCGGTTCAAAAGTTATATTATGTTTAATGAAAAAAGATTTTTTTACGTGTTATTTAAATGGGAAACTTTGAATGCTCACCGACACCTTTCAAAATTGAGCTATAAATCCTGCCTTGCAGGGAAATTTTTTTTTCGATATATAGGTTCATTTTAACCTATAAAAAATTCGATAGGTTAGTTTTTTTGGCTCACCCTAATATATATATATAGATATATATATATATATTATTATTATTATAATATTATATGATATTATATGATGTTACTATTATTATAATATTATATGATATTATATGATGTTATATGATATTATATGAAATTATATGATGTTATATGATATTATATGATGTTATATGATATTATATGATGTTATATGATATTATATGATGTTATATAATATTATATGATGTTATATGATATTATATGATGTTATATGATATTATATGATGTTATATAATATTATATGATGTTATTTGATATTATATGATGTTATATGATATTGGCCGCGTTCAAGTTTACTAAGTTCTTGACAGATCTTAGCATATCTTGTAGCAACAACTCAAAGTAACTATATTGTTTTTTAAAAAAATCTATAATAAAACAATGCAAGGTATATTTATTTAAGTGTGTCTAAATATTAATTTTTTGGTAGACAAAGTCAGCCCTACTCAGAACTTAGTAAACCTGAACGCAGCCATTATATATTGTAATGTGTATATATATGTATAATATAAATACTATATAGCATAAATATAATTTTATATATATATAATACTTTCAATTCGATATTTGTGATTATGAAAAATCTTCATTCAAATTGACTCGAATAACATTTTATTAAACTGACCACAATAGCCTAAAACCAACTGATTAATTGAATATTACAGCCATAAAAAATATTAGAAAATAATCACTAATATTGAAGTACAAAAATGGCTAAAAGATTAAATTATTTTGTCATAATTGATGTAAGCGATTTCGAGAAAAATTGTGCTATTATATTTCAGCTGGTTATCCCGGAGGAAATCAAGCCTTTATTAATATACCGAATATTTTCATACTATCCATAGTACCAGCATGCAAAACTGCTATCATACTTTGTCGTTGGTTTTTACATTATTTTACATAATATAAATCTAATTATTCAGTTGAAAATATAATTTAGCTTCCCGGCGAGAGAAACTGATTTTTTTTTTTTTTAAAGGAAACACCCACTGAAATACAATTTCTAACACTCAACTTCTATAAAAAATTATGTAAGTTTTTGATGTGCGGAACTTTCTTAACTTTGAATATGCCTAATAATATTACTCAATAATTCGCTCCAAATTTACAAGTATGAGTTCATGAGCATCGGTTCCAACAGAACATTAAAAGAGTAAAAAATTAAAATACTTTGCTTTATTTAACGAAGTAGCAAATAAAGTTTATTAGTGATAAAGTAATTTAGAATTTTCAACAATAATATCATCAAGTTTTACGGGTGGAAGAGTATTAAACGTTTATTTAGAAATTTAATTCTTTTAACAAATTTAAAAATATGATAATGTAAAGTTCTCGCAAGTTACTCATATGTTTTTTTTTTTTTCAGAAACTTTACTTTATTCAATTCACTGAAATTTCTGAAGTTTTGCTGTTAGTGTTACATTTCAATGTATCGCTCTACACTTTAATACTCAAAGGTTTAATTCATGGAATATAGAAAATGTAGAACAAAAGACGAGAAAAAAAAAATTTCCATAAAATTAAATTTTATTTTACTCTTACTTTTACTGTTTGTAAATTTTTAGATAATCCATGGTAACCCCATGCCCAATAAGTTTGTTTAGGTTCAAATGGTTTATGAATTACTCCAATTACAGGAACCCCTTTGACAGCAATACAGACCATGGTAGTAACATACTCTAACAAGTTCTCTAAGAGAAAAAATCAATTTGAAATAAATTACCAATTAAGTTAGAATTTTTTTTTTTTTTGGTTCATTTGAAAGTTAATTAATCAAATTACCAGTAAATTCTTTAGTCGCATCTAACGGGTCTATCCAGACTGTAATATCTTCAGCATTAATTGCGATATCAGTCTCAATATCAATATTCTTTAGTCTATTGGTAAAATCTTTTTGATTTTTCATCACTAAATCATCGCATTCTTTAGATTGTTCTTCAGAAATAACCGTAACTGAAGGGTATGAGGATGATAAATAATTGTTCATAACACAATGTGATCTATAATCAGCCGTTGTTACAGGATCATCTACTCCTTCAGCAGTTTTTCCTTTTAACTCAATTGAAACTTTGGCTTGTGAATGAACATGAACTATTTTTAATCCTCCGATTTCTGCGGCATAAATTGAATCCGCTAGTAAGGATTTGAGAGATATGCTGTTAAGGTTACTTTTTTTCGACGATAAATTAGACAAGCCCCGGATCGCATAAATATATATAAAAATTAAAAATACTATGAATAAACATAATCCTATTTTATGGATACGAAAGTTAGCTCCAATATTGATTATCATTATTTTATTTTATTATAAAATTTAGTTACAACTTGTTAAAATTTACATAAAAAAAATATTTTAGAAAAAATACCATTATCGTTATTGTACAACTGTGGCTCTCTCTACTGTTGTAAAAAAAATTCTATCTCGTATTATATGTACTAATCACGAAGGCTAGATATCTAGCGTTCGTGTTGTTATGTCCAGCAAGGTCGCTAGATTGCTCGTACTGCCTCCTTCTGGACTGAGGTGTGAGTTGTAGTCACGCGGGATCTATTTAAATTTATTGTTGTTTATTAATTCAGCTTTTGATAATGAAATCTGTTGGGTTAAGTTGAAGAAAAAAGGAAAACTTTAGTTAGATGGACTGTTTTAAATGATAAACAATAATTAACGAAGAGCTTGATTTTATTCGGTGGTTTCAGCTACAGCAAGTGCTTAGTTTAAGTTCTCAGGGAGAAGTGTAGTTACAAAAGTATCGGCTCGAAGTCGGTGGTTCCCGGCTTCACTTCCCCCTCTATGTTTCAAATCAATATACTTAGTCTATTACATCTTATACTTATTCTAACATATATATACTAATACTTATTTTAACTTATACACTAATCCTTATTCTCGTCCATGTCTGTGCCTACATATATTTTGCTTGGTACATACACAAATGTATACCTGGGCTCACAATTATATCTTAAATTCTTATGGTTTATCCATTAACAAAAGTATTAACTTTAGAACATTATTATTATTATTATTATTATTATTATTATTATTATTATTATGTTATTAAATGCTCAGGGGGGTTGTCCCCGAAGTCCGACTCTCCGAGGGCCCAGCCTGAGCTCCATCCATTACTGCTGGACCACTCCGCACAACAAGGCGGTTAGCGGCCACAGCAGGCAAAGTCATTTCCCTAAGTAGACGGAGGGAACCTAATATTACAGCCTTCTGCATCCTGACAGCCAAGAACTCAGATTTTGACGTGCAAGCTGGAACTTTGGCAAGTGAGGATACAAAAGACTGTTTCATCCCTCCAAGGACGCCAACGATTAGGACGACTAGTTTGACACGGTAACCTGGGTAAAGTTTGCCAATTTCAAATAGGAGATCCTGATATATTTTTCTTTTGTGCTCTTCTTTGGCTGAAATGTTGTGTTCAGCCGGGGCCGAGAACTCAATGACATAAATGTCACGAGTGGCCTTGTCGAAGAGCACAATATCAGGTTTGTTGTGATCGATCCGCCGGGTTGTTGCAAATGGCATGTTCCAGTAAATTTTGCAACTGTCATTCTCAACAACCTGGGGAATATCTCCTGGTAGATAAGGCAGCACTGGTGTCATATCAATACCGTAGTAATGACGAAGATAGTAGTACAGTACTCTCAGGGCAGCGTTGTGACGCTGGATATATGCACCTCTCGCCAGCACAGGACATGCCGACAAAAGGTGTATGAGCATCTCCGGGTGTTGTTTACACATCCTACATGACGTGTCCAGAAGCTGCACCTGGAGCACCTTGCTACGGTATTCTAGAGTGTTAATGACACCATCTTGGCAGGCAAATATGAACCCTTCAGTCTCGGACATCAGGCCAGCTGACTTTAAGAAGGAAAAGGTCAGCTGGGTGGACAAGCCATGATCACGCACGTGTTTGAAGTACACGCTGTGCATGGACTTGTCCATCAGTTCGCCTAGGAGTTGTTTTTCCTCGGCGTTCCTGATAACGCTCTTAAATTCTTCCTTTCGGAGTTCCATAAGAGCGTTTATCTCTCCAAGACCAAGGGTTCTTGCTGCATATATAGCTGCCTTATACAAGAACGACCCCTTATGCGCATTTTCATGTTTATGTACGATTTGCATAAGGAAGTCATCCTCGTCTGCAGTGAAATTGACAACCTCGAATGTTAAGCCCAGGACCAAACGATCATGCAGCCGCTCCAAACTCTGCAGACCTCTCCCACCGATGGACCGGGAGAGGTATAATCTGGCGACTGATGAATTGGGGTGAAGGCTCCGATTCATATTGATAACCTTACGGGTTTTGATGTCGAGATCTCGTAAATCCTTTCGGGCCCATTTCAGGACACCGAAAGAGTATAGTAAGACTGGGACAGCGAGCATGTTAGTGGCGGAGACTTTATTTTTGCCGGAAAGTTCGGAGGACCAAATTTTCCGGAGTCTCCTAACATACTCACTACGGAGAGTTGCTCGGACTTCAGAGACCGCATGCATGCGGTGCTCTTCCATTCCTAGATATCTATACAACTCTCCGGCGCCTAATTGTCTTAAGATGCTCCCATCTACTAACTCGACATCATCACCCGTATCAGAGCACTTACCCCTCGCCAGATGTATGACCGCACACTTGTCCAACCCAAAAGACATTCCGACATCTCGTGTGTACTCTGCAACGATGTTCAGGGCTGCCTGTAGATGATCTTCATTAGCACTATATAGCTTCAGATCATCCATGTAAAGCAGATGGGTGATCGAGTATTTTCGATCACCCGGAGGCCCCACAGAGTACCCATGGGTTTTACGGAGAGCAACAGATATAGGCAGCAGTGAGATGCAAAACCGCAGAGGGCTCAAGGAATCGCCTTGGAAGACCCCTCGTTTGTACTCTACAACTCCGGTTACGTGCAGTGCGTTTCCATTTCCTATATGGAAACGCGTTCGCCAGAGCTGCATTGTACGCCGAATGCATTCCACCGTTTCGGGATTGACCCCCAGGCACTTGAGGAGGTATAAAATCAACTCATGAAGAGTTGAGTCAAATGCCTTGCGATAGTCAATCCAGGCCATTGACAGGTTGCGTTGATAGTAGATCGCATCTTGTATTATTATTATTATTATTATTATTATTATTATTATTATTATTATTATTATTATTATTAAATGCTCAGGGGGGTGGTCCCCGAAGTCCGACTCTCCGAGGGCCCAGCCTGAGCTCCATCCATTACTGCTGGACCACTCCGCACAACAAGGCGGTTAGCGGCCACAGCAGGCCAAAGTCATTTCCCTAAGTAGACGGAGGGAACCTAATATTACAGCCTTCTGCATCCTGACAGCCAAGAACCCAGATTTTGACGTGCAAGCTGGAACTTTGGCAAGTGAGGATACAAAAGACTGTTTCATCCCTCCAAGGACGCCAACGATTAGGACGACTAGTTTGACACGGTAACCTGGGTAAAGTTTGCCAATTTCAAATAGGAGATCCTGATATATTTTTCTTTTGTGCTCTTCTTTGGCTGAGATGTTGTGTTCAGCCGAGGCCGAGAACTCAATGACATAAATGTCACGAGTGGCCTTGTCGAAGAGCACAATATCAGGTTTGTTGTGATCGATCCGCCGGGTTGTTGCAAATGGCATGTTCCAGTAAATTTTGCAACTGTCATTCTCAACAACCTGGGGAATATCTCCTGGTAGATAAGGCAGCACTGGTGTCATATCAATACCGTAGTAATGACGAAGATAGTGATACAGTACTCTCAGGGCAGCGTTGTGACGCTGGATATATGCACCTCTCGCCAGCACAGGACATGCCGACAAAAAGTGTATGAGCGTCTCCAGGTGTTGTTTACACATCCTACATGACGTGTCCAGAAGCTGCACCTGGAGCACCTTGCTACGGTATTCTAGAGTGTTAATGACACCATCTTGGCAGGCAAATATGAACCCTTCAGTCTCGGACATCAGGCCAGCTGACTTTAAGAAGGAAAAGGTCAGCTGGGTGGACAAGCCATGATCACGCACGTGTTTGAAGTACACGCTGTGCATGGACTTGTCCATCAGTTCGCCTAGGAGTTGTTTTTCCTCGGCGTTCCTGATGACGCTCTTAAATTCTTCCTTTCGGAGTTCCATAAGAGCGTTTATCTCTCCAAGACCAAGGGTTATTATTATTATTATTATTATTATTATTATTATTATTATTATTATTATTATGTTATTAAATGCTCAGGGGGGTTGTCCCCGGAGTCCGATTCTCCGAGGGCCCAGCCTGAGCTTCATCCATTACTGCTGTACCACTCCGCACAACAAGGCGGTTAGTGATCACAGCAGGCCAAAGTCATTTTCCTAAGTAGACGGAGGGAACCTAGTATGAAAGCCTTCTGCATCCTGACCGCCAAGAATTCAGCTTTTGATGAGCAAGCTGGAACTCTGGCAAGTGAGGATACAAAAGACTGTTTCATCCCTCCGAGGACGCCAACAATCAGGACGACGAGCTTGACACGGTAACCTGGGTAAAGTTTGCCAATTTCAAACAGGAGATCCTGATATATCTGTCTTTTGTACTCTTCTTTGGCTGAGATGTTGTATTCAGCCGGGGCCGAGAACTCAATGACATAAATGTCACGAGTAGCCTTGTCGAAGAGCACAATATCAGGTTTGTTGTGATCTATCCGCCGAGTTGTTGCAAACGGCATGTTCCAATAAATTTTGCAACTGTCATTCTCAACAACCTGGGGAATATCTCCTGGCAGATAAGGCAGCACCGGTGTCACGTCAATACCGTAGCGGTGACGAAGATAGTAGTACAGTACTCTCAGGGCAGCATTGTGACGCTGGATGTATGCACCTCTCGCCAGCACAGGACATGCTGACAAAATGTGCATAAGCGTCTCCGGATGTAGTTTACACGCCCTGCAGGTCGTGTCCGGGAGCTGCACCTGGAGCACCTTGCTACGGTACTCTAGAGTGTTAATGACACCATCTTGGCAAGCAAATATGAACCCTTCAGTCTCGGACATCAGGCCAGCTGACTTTAAGAAGGAAAACGTCAGCTGGGTGGACAAGCTATGATCACGCACGTGTTTGAAGAACACGCTGTGCATGGACTTGTCGATCAGTTCGCCTAGGAGTTGTTTTTCCTCGGCGTTCCTGATGACGCTCTTGAATTCCTCCTTTCGGAGTTCCATAAGAGCGTTTATCTCTCCAAGACCAAGGGTTCTTGCTGCATATATAGCTGCCTTATACAAGAACGACCCCTTATGCGCATTCTCATGTTTATGAACAATTTGCATAAGAAAGTCATCCTCGTCTGCTGTGAAATTGACAACTTCGTGTGTTAAACCCAGGACCAAACGATCATGCAGCCGCTCCAAACTCTGCAGACCTCTCCCACCGATGGACCGGGAGAGGTATAATCTGGCGACTGATGAATTGGGGTGCATGCTCCGGTTCATGTTGATAGTCTTACGGGTTTTGATGTCGAGATCACGCAGATCCTTTCGGGCCCATTTTAAGACACCGAAAGAGTATAGTAAGACTGGGACAGCGAGCATGTTAGTAGCGGAGACTTTATTTTTACCGGAAAGTTCGGAGGACCAAATTTTCCGGAGTCTCCTAACATACTCGCTACGGAGAGTTGCTTGGACTTCGGAGACCGCATGCATGCGGTGCTCTTCCATTCCTAGATATCTATACAACTCTCCGGCGTCTAATTGTCTTAAAACGCTCCCATCTACCAACTCGACATCATCACCCGTAACAGAGCACTTACCCCTCGCCAGATGTACGACCGCACACTTGTCCAACCCAAAAGACATTCCGACATCCCGCGTGTACTCTGCTACGATGTTAAGAGCCGCCTGTAGATGATCTTCATCAGCACTATAAAGCTTCAGGTCAACCATATAAAGCAGATGGGTAATCGAGTATTTTCGATCACCCGGAGGCCCCACAGAGTACCCACGAGTTTTACGGAGAGCAACAGATATAGGCAGCAGTGAGATGCAAAACAGCAGAGGGCTTAAGGAATCACCTTGGAAGACCCCTCGTTTGTACTCTACAACTCCGGTTATGTGCAATGCGTTTCCACTTCCAATGTGAAAACGCGTTCGCCAGAGCTGCATTGTACGCCGAATGCATTCCACTATTTCAGGATTGACCCCCAGGCATTTGAGGAGATATAAAATCAACTCATGAGAAGTTGAGTCAAATGCCTTGCGATAGTCGATCCAGGCCATTGACAGGTTGCGTTGATAGTAGATCGCATCTTGTGTGACACATCGATCAACTATCAAGTTCTCTTTGCAACCTGACAGGCCTCTTTGCTGCCACGCTGTTCATATATCTGTTGCCATACAGGTTCTATCTCATGCAAAATACGGTTGTTTAAAATTTTTGTAAAAATTTTATAAACCGCATTCAAGCAGGTGATAGGCCTGTAATTCTTTGGGTCAGACAAGTCACCTTTTTGGTATCAGTACGGTTCGCCCTTCCACGAGCCAGTCTGGAATCGGTTCGTCAGCTCTAATGTACGATGTAAATATACGGGCCAGATGGAGGTGGGTAGAAGTAAACTTCTTCCACCAAAAACACTTTATGCCATCTGGTCCCGGGGCAGCCCAATTTTGCTGCCATTTAGAGCTGAACGAACTTCATTCACACTGACTGCAGGGCTCTCTTCATCAGCATTCTGTCTACGGTGTTCCCGACAGAATGCTTTAAAGTCGTGCAGAGCTGGAGTATTGGCGTTCACGTTTGGTTGATCTCCATACAACTCAGTCCAAAAAGCTTCCACCCGCTCAGGTGTTGGATAATTCCCGGTAACATCGGTCTTTGGTGTCAGAAAGCGTGAAGGGCTGGATCGAAACAACGAGTTGTCGACCAACCGCTTCAGCCTTTTCTCTAGTGACTTTTGGCAGTCACTAAAGCCCGCAATTTATTGAGAGACTCTTCCTTGATGACAAGAAGAGTACTCTTATTCAGTGTGTGATGACGCCACCGAAGTTCAGCAGCAATGCGCCGAATTCGGGGCGTGTATGCTCTTTGAGTTGTTTCAAACTCAATCACACACTGAATGCGGGAGACCTGTTTCCGGGATCTGTCAATTTTGAGTCCAAGTTGTGAGATGCGCTGTCTCAACCTTGCCTCGATCGAGAGACAATGTCTCTCTCTCGGAAAAGCCGAAACTGCTGCACCATACACAACCTGGCTCACAGTGAGCAGGGTGGAATCCTCCAGGATGTTTGCACGGAGATCTTCATTTACCGCTTCTAGCTGTTGTTGGGAGTAAGTTATCTTTTTAGATATACTTACTTGCCGTCCTATAAAGGGATTGTTGTCATCCAAGGAGGAACGGCGTCGCTCTTGGTGTAATTGCGCCGGAAAGGAAAGTCTATTAGACTGCCTTCTATCCGGCACAAGCGATCTTCTATTACGCCGAAGATAAGCGGCATAATTACGCAGGTGTTTAGGCGTAAAATGCTCTAGCTCCGGATGCATATCACTCCAAAGAGTGTGCATCCGGGCCATATAACCGCTCACCCCCGGCTCGCTACGTTGGTAGCACACCAAGAGGTCGACTCGTAGTTCCTCCGTCCACTTAAAGAAAGTCCTTAAAGCGCCAGGGTCGTCATCGTTCATTGGGTCCGGCGTGCTCCTCCCACCTGATGAATGGTCCTCATCCGAAAAGGACCGGTTGTGGGGAGCAATTCTGAGATTACGCCTTGTTGTAACTCAGTATTTCAATGCAGTGGGAACTACCCACTGCATCGGCTATTATTATTATTATTATTATTATTATTATTATTATAACTAATTTATTATAAATGTTATAAATATAATTATGTAAAGTTTATCTATCATAGCTATAAGTTTAGATATTAATTTATAAATGTTACTTATTAAATTATTATGATTAAGACGTTTAAATTTAATATATGTGTTGCAGATTAATTATGATTTTGGTTTATTAATTAATATGAGATATTGTTATTTTAATTAAATATTAACTATTATTTTTAATATTATTAAACGTAACTCCAATAGTTTATCAGTTATTTATTTAACGAATAGTATTATTGTTGGCTTGGTTCTATGGTCTTATTTTATTTTATAATTTACAACCTCTTGAAAATGCTTAACGAGAATGTATATGTAACTAACAAACCCTTGAAGGACATTTAACACATGGTTTTTCTTTTATTAGTTTTTACGAAGGTTTAATTGTCGAGTAACACAAGCAAGCTTGTTCGGGTACTTTTATAGTTCTGAGAAATGTTGACAAAGTTAGTTTGTTGATTGTTTATTTAAGGAGATTACTATACTTTAATTTATGTGTTACAACAAATTTTGTATATAAACAAAATGCATTATTTATAATATATAATTTATTATAAATTAAATTAAATAATTCAAATTATAGTGAATTTGCCGCGTAATGCATCAAATCAACATCTACTATATCATCGGATATAACTGTGATGCACCTAGTGCATCCAGCAGGTGACGCTACCTGTTATTAGAGCGCTATCTATTATGAGAGCGTGAATTCAAACGAAATATTCAAATTAGTAAATATTGGCTGCGTTCAGGTTTACTAAGTTCTGAGCAGGGCTGACTTTATCTACCAAAAAAATTAATTTTAAACACACTTAAATAAATATACCTTGCATTGTTTTATTAAGGTGCGATTTCACGATGACGCTTGACGCCAGCTTCGAGCGTCGAATTCGATCACACTGTATAATTTCGATCAAAGCGCCATCTAGATAAAGAGCAGTGATAAAGCTGAAAATTCTGAGCTTTATTTAATTGACGCTTATGTACTATTTAATTAAATTAAAAATATTATTTATTGTTTATGAAACATTAAAATAAAAAAAATATAATGGATTTCGATGAGGTAAAATCTATAGCTATTCTTTATTCTAACCTATTGATATCTATAAAAATATTAATAAATATTCCAATATTCATTAAATTATGACACTAAAGTTGACAAATGTTATAAATTTTTTTAGAATTTTATAACAGTGAAATTATTATGAAAAATTTAATAAAAAATACCGCATGTGAAAATTGAAAAAGTTATTAGCGGAAATTTTTAAATCATTTTTTTTGTTGTGATTGATTTGTCATAAAAATTATGTGTTGTTGTTGTTGTTGTTGTTATTGTTGATCCAAATAGGTTAGGGTATAACATAGGCTGATAAGTAAACTTTCGATTTTTCTTACTTGTAAAACTAGGGTCGTTTATTTCGTCAAAATGACGCTTGACGCTAAAAGTTTGACGCTGCTTTTTATCTAGATGGCACTCTAATCGAAATTATACAGTGTGATCAAATTTGACGCTCGAAGCTGGCGTCAAGCGTCGTCGTGAAATCGCACCTTTATAGATTAAAAAAAAAAATAATATAGTTATTTTAAGTTGTTGCTACAAGATATGCTCAGATCTGCTAAGAACTTAGTAAACTTGAACGCAGCTATTAAATGATTAAAATTAGTTAAATTTTATATTCGAAGTAAATATTCAAATCATTTATTTAATGCTTTTACTCTTACCAGTTGTAATAAACATCTTTTGGTTAACTCTGTTTTATTTACAAAAGAAAATAAAATAAAAAAACATATTTCGGTACAAAAGGACATTGTAACCGAATTCTCAGAACCCATAAAAAGTACTTGAATAATTCAAGGACTATTTCTCGCCACATGGAACTTAAAACCCTATGAGGAAAAGCCGTAAAAGACACGTGTGAAATTCAATAGACTCTTGTTCTAAAGTAACAAAGAATAATACAAAACCATATATAACTAACCAAAAATAAGATTGTTAAATAACATTTACTGTTAAAATCTAACTTTATATAATATTGTAGTTAAGCAAAATTAAGTTAAAATAATTAATAATTATTATCTTGTATTTAATTTATAATTAATAATTATTATTTAATTAATTTACTATTAATTTATTATTGAATCATTATTTAATTATTATTTAATTTATAATTAAACGATAATGTCTATTCTTTTATAAATGATAATAATTAAATTGACTTATAATTTTATTAGAAAATCCGATTGTAAAATAATAGAAATAATATTTAATTCAAGTTATTAATTAGTCAAACTCAAACATTAATCCAACATATTATAAACAATATAATATATATATTTTCATGTTATAGTTTATTATAATTTTTATTGTAATTTAATTTCAAGTTAATTATAAGTTAATTTTTACTATAAATAGATTTTAAAAGGGTCTGTTAAATTAATAAAAATAGTTAAATAAACATAATGACTGTATTGCTAAAAGTGTATATTAGTGAAGTCTAACTTTCAGGCCGATAGGCTGAAATAAATATATATAGATATAAAAAAAATACATGTTAGTATATAAGGATCATTTATATGTAGTAGAAAATGTGTGTGCTTATGTATTCCTTAGAGTGGATGTATGTATGGAAGTTATGGTGGGAAAAGAACGGAGTTTGAAGCTCTTCGGAAAAACTATGTAACGACACTTCTCACCGAGAGCTTAGATTGCTAAGATCACGCCATTGTAAACCTCAATTTTATATTTTGAAGCTTTTTAATATTTTGTCAACTTGAATAATAAATTGAAACCAACTAAATAATTTTTATCAAAATTAAATAACGTCTAAATAGAATTCTTTTATTTAAAATGATTCCTTTCCCGCGCTGAAACCGAGTATTTTAATACTCCCGGGCGAAAGAACTACAGTAAGTAAAGTTTTCAATAAATAAAAATAACATCCACTAGATGGAAGCATAACATAACAGTGTTATGGAGAAAGTGACATGCCACACAGACTAAATAATTCGAGAATCCATGGTAATCCTTCTATAGATGAGAAACTACAGTTAGAAAAAGATATTTCACAGCTTGCACCTACACCCGCCAGGGTGCGCTGGAATTATTTCTACATAAACTGTATTTAAATAGGATTATCATTTTCGTTGTAATGCCTCTAGATGCATCCAGAAGGTGACGCTACGGGGCTATCTCAGAGATCCGATCGAAAATGTAGCCAATGTAGTAAATACAATAGAATTCAAAAACAAATTTAGCTTTTTGCAAATTACAGACATCTATAAACTTATGAATAATACAAATTAGAATGCAAATGAGATAGTAAAATTATTTTTGCTAAAACACTTACGCGAAAATACTTGGATATTATATGCAGAGAAAAACAGAGTTGAAAATAATAAAATAACTAACCGGGTAGCTAACAAATTACCAGAAAATATTTAAATTTAATTTTACATAAAAACGACATGCAGCTGATATTGTTTTACAAACACAAATAAGAAAGAAGACGTCGGTAAGATATATTTTGGTAGGTAATTAACCGACGGAGTAAATTCAAGTTTGAGTAGAATTCGAACGCAACCTTTTAATACTCTGAACTAAAATGAAACTTATCTTAATATTAATTCTAACAAATTTTTAAACAAAATAAATTTTTTTATTTAGACGAAAATATAACTATCAATAAATAAATAACAATAAAATATTATCTAATGAGTGATAAATATTATAAGATTTCAAGAATCTTTTTTATTTTTAGAAAATTTATTTTTATTTTTAGAAAATTATACAAACCTTTAACTAAAATTAATGAACATAGTAATAAGTATAGAAAAATTGTAATTAAAAATAATTTTTTTTTAATTAAGTGTGCAAGCTGGAGCTTTTTATCCAAAATTTAAAAATTTCTTTTTATCCAAAATTTAATTACAATTTTTTACACTTACTATTATGTTCATTAATTTTAGTTAAAAGTTTGTATGATTTTATAAAAATAAAAACGATTCTTGAAACGTTATAAAATTTATTACTAATTACATAGTATTTTATTGTTATTTATTTATTTATTGATAGCTATATTTTTTTCTAAATAAAAAAATTTATTTTGTTTAAAAATTTCTTAGGATCATTATTAGGTCCATGCGATGTAAGAATAAAAAAAACTATTACAATTTAAATGTTAAAAAAATTAATCAAAATAGAAAAAAAAAATAACTAGTGATATTAGAATCAGGTCCTTCAGGATGCTTTATCAACAGCCAACTACTAACAGCCAACTAAAAAGTTCTTAGGATATTTATCCTAAGAAATTTTTAAACAAAATAAATTTTTTATTAAAAAAAAAAATATAGCTATCAATTAATAAACAACAATAAAATATTATTTAATGAGTGATAAATATTATAAGATTTCAAGAATTTTTTTTATTTTTCGAAAATTTATTTTTATTTTTAGAAAATTATACAAACCTTAAATTAAAATTAATGAACATAAAATAAGTATAGAAAAATTGTAATTAAAAATAATTTTTTTTTTTTTAATTAAATGTGCAAGCTGAAGCTTTTATAAAAAATTTTAAAGATCTCAAAGATAACAACACTGATAAAAAGTTAATATCATTCAAGAAAAAAAGTTTAAATTAAAAATATCATGATAAAGAAAAAAAGATATATGATCTAAGGCATTTTTTTTTATATAAGGAAATTTTTCTCTTGAATCAAAAATGGATCAAGAATTTTTTCTCTTGAATCAAGTTTACTTTTTTTCCATCGAAGGAAATCTAAAATAAGATGAAATTAGAAACTTTAAGATATAATATACTAGTAATAATTGAAGACATAAATTTAGAGTTATTAATAATCATTAAGAATAAGTAAGGCAAGTGGGAGCCATCGTTTAGGCAGCAGCAGCAGCCGTCACTATGGCCACTTCATTTATATGAGTTGTCACGAGACGGGGGATATAAAATCTGTCTCGCTCTCGACTGATACTGCCCGTCAACTTTCAACACATCCATAGCAAGCAATTTGATGCCTGCATGGTAGAAAATACTGGTTGACAGGCTGATCAGCACAAATTATGCATAACTGGTCGACTGCATCAAAAGCTGGAAATAACAAAATAAGCAGAATTATACGTTATTATTATTATTATTATTATTTACCAAAAAATTTATTTATAAATCAAATATTACCTCGATCATCCGGTTCGATGCCTACAGCCACTCCAGCATTTTCTACAGGTCCATTATTTGGAATAATTAGTTGAATTTCATCATTATCATCTTCGTCAGCATGAGCAGCTTCAGCATTCTGGGGATTATCACCACCATCGTTAGCAGCTTCTTGACGAATTTGGTCGTTGTGAGCATTATCAGCAGCTTCGGCGTTAGCTTCTTGATTAACATCATTACCATCTTCATTTTTGTCTATTAATACGTTAGCAACAACACCAACTCTCGGAATACGATGGTTCAGAAACCTGACATCGTCAACAACTAGTTCCTCGAATACCAATTGTCCTACATAATGAGCCCCGCGGTTTTGGTTTGGTCAACGTTCACCTCGACATTATTTTCTTGATAAAGGCGTAAATCATTAATAATTCTAACGCCATTATGAATAGCATCATTAAAAAATGGTGTTAAAATTCCAGAAGCAGTGGCAAAAAACAAATGGTAATCCATACATTCAGCACTGAACAATTCCCAAAGTCAACGCAATTTTCGTGTAGACACTAGACTCCGACATCTCGGTGTGCATGTGATGCGACCATTGTTATTTAATGACTGGAAATCGCTGTATGAGCGAATGCTCTGATTTAAAAGTACTCCAGTTATAAATTAATAAAATAAATATTAGTAAATAAGATATTAAAAGCAAAAGTAATTTTCACAAATCAGGGGATAAAACCAATGTCACGAACTATCGCCCGATCTCTATCATCCCTACATTTGCAAAAGTCTTTGAAATGCTTTTGTATGACCTGATTCTGCAATACTTCAAGCCAATTGTCTCACCCTCGCAGCATGGATTTTACAACAAGAGATCAACTGTTACTAATCTTTTGCCCTATACACAATATTTATATGACTCTCTTGCTGATGGATCCCAGGTTGATGTTATTCATACTGACTTTGCAAAAGCATTTGATAGAGTTGATATCTCTCGATTGATTGATGCTTTGAGCAAGTTAGGTCTGCCAGAACTTTTAATCAAAATACTGAGATCATATCTACTAGGAAGGCTAAATGTAGTGTTGTACAATGGGTATCTCTCAGTCCCCTATCCTACGACTTCTGGAGTACCCCAGGGGTCTAACCTAGGGCCGCTACTATTTATTATTTTTATTAACTCTATTGGCAATCATATTTCTTGCTTCTTTGACCTTTTTGCTGATGACGCAAAATATTATCTTGCAGTTAAATCCGTAAATGATTGTGTTTACTTGCAAAGAAATCTGGATGTTGTTGCGGCTTGGTGTCATGACAATAAGTTACACCTAAATGAGGAAAAGTGTAAGGTCATCTCCTTTTCCAGATCTCGTAACCAGATTCTCTTTGATTATAAAATTAATGGTGTTGTGCTACAGAGAATTAGTTGTTGTAGGGATTTAGGAGTCATCTTTGACTCCAAGCGTACTTTTTCCCAACACTATAGTTCAATTGCTTCATCAGCAACTAAAACCTTAGGTTTTGTTATTAGAGCAACTAAGGACTTTAAAAACTTGAATACTATAAAATTGCTTTTTTAGTCACTTGTTCGCCCAAAGCTTGAGTATGCAGCGCTAGTGTGGTCACCTACTTATAAAAAACACATTATGTCTCTTGAAAAAGTCCAACGTAGATTTTTAAAATATTTATCTTGGAAAAAAAATGGTACGTATCCTGCGATTGGAGTTGAGTACTTAGAACTGTGTGCTGATGCTGGGGTGTTGACCTTGGAGGAGCGAAGAAGTTGTGCCGCGATACTGTTTGTAAAAAATTTATTTCGAGGTTTTGTTAATTGTTTCAAACTGTTGAAAATTGTTCCAATTAATATTCCATCTAGATTACACAGAACAAAGCTATTATTTCGTCCGAAAGTATCGCGGACGAATTTCGCGCAATCCTCTCCCCTGCACAGGCTGATTGCTGTTTGCAACCAAATAGACCAAAATGATAACTGTAAGGTAGACATTTTAGCTTATAATCAGCCAATGACTTCAGGTGTGTTGGCTTCCATGATAACTCAGTACCGCTAGACATTTATTAAGCCAGTATATGTATAACATCTGATTAATTATTGTGTAAAGTATTAGACCTAATTCTTAATTCTTATTAGCTTGCATAGTATTTCAATTTATTAGTTAGCTAATTTTAATATAAGAATAGCTATCTATCATATTGTTAATGAATTAATTAATTAATCTGCGTTTATATTATATTGTTTTCACTCTACCCTATGTAATATTTAGTATACTACCCCTCGCGGTTTTGGAATCACAGTGAAATCACAGTGAAAACTCCGTGTAAGTTGTGTGATTTCACTGTGCTTACACAGTGCATTTGTCCCATTTGTACACAGTCTTTTCACAATGAATTCACGGTAAAATCACAATGTTTTCACAATGAATTCACAGTAGAATCACAGTGTTTCCACCATAGATTCACAGTATTTACTCAATGAATTCACTGTGATTTCACAGAAAATATACAGTGAATTCGCGATGTTAACACGGTAAATTTATCGTGAACTTATAGTGTATTCACGGTGGTCACACGCAAATTTCACAGTGAATACTCTTAAAACAGCATTAATATTGTTTTTATGGTATGCCTACTTAATTTTTCTACTCAATAATTTATAATATGAAATACCATAGATAATTAAAAAAAAAAGTATTTATTACTTTTAAATATCTTAGTACATATATATAAAATACTGACAATTTATGTTTTTACAACATATAATTTATACTTATTTTAATACGACAGTACGAACAACAATCTGTATATCTAAATAATAATAATTATAATATCAGTAGTAATAATAATAATAATATTAGTAGCATCAGTGTAATTATCAACTATCACAGCACGACAGTTTGCAATTTATTCTACTCATATCAGTTGTAACCATTGCGTAGTACTCCTAACTTAAAATGAAGTTAATTAACTACATTTTCTTGATTTTTTTTTCATTTTTCTTCTGCATGCATGAAAAGTCATGCTCATCCAATTTTTTAAATGTATGCCAATGTCATCGTTAGAGTTTTTGCCATAATGAATTTCACGACGTCTTTGCAGATATAAACAAATTTCTATAATCAGAAAAAGAAAATTAAAATCTAAATTTTTGAAATTAAAATAAGGTTTTATAATCGAGAACAATAGACAACATTTTTTTATTTTGCTATACAATTTTTCATTGTACATTATTATTTTTAAAAATCTTGTAACTTTTTTTTAAATTTTAGTTTATTTTCAAAAACGTTAGTTGAATATTGAAAATTAAGATTTTGTAGCCTCTGAAAATAGCATGAGATAAATTTTAATTTTGAACAATGGATCGGAATTTTTTAACTTTCCGCTGAGAAAGTTAAAAATTTAAAAATCGGGAAATTATTGTTTTTATCCCGTTTTTCAAAAATCGAGTTTTCATAGGATCTCGACGTTTCGAGGCCGTAGGAAGCTTCCCTGACTATTCCCGCGGTGGTGTCTGTCTGTCTGTATGTATGTATGTATGTATAAGGTAAAAGACCCCATTAGTGGCACTATAAGGAAGGGGGTTAACAGAATAATTTTGTTATTATAGTTAAAGTACAAATATTAAATTTTTTTGTACCTATTGCCTTCATTAATGTTTAAACGTACATAATTAATTAAAAAAATTTTAATATTTCCAAATTTACCATTATTTATAATTTTTTAAAATCCATTATTCAAATGACCCCATTAATGGCAGGGCCAATAATCCCCTGATCCAATTAGTGGCATACTACTGACCCCTTTAGTGGCGGATCTAGCCCGTATGCGTAAAATTTTTCAAAAAATATATTATAAACACTGAAGTATTATTTACAAACACATTTATTAGACAAAAAATTATAAAATTAACGATAATTGAATTTAAAATTATTTAAGCAAAAATATATTCTTGACCACTTTTAAAAGACTCGTATTGAGATTGTTAATAACTGTACAATCAGACAGAACGTTTATGAACATAAACAGATTTGCTATATATAAAAAGGGTGGAGTGCCTTTGATTTTAACGTTGGCGGTAATTGGCGCTAGAGAATTTTCATGCCCTTACTAGTGTCATTTTGTTTTTTTAGGAATATTTATTTTAAAAAAGGTAAATAAATACTTTTGTGATTCTATAGACTTTTCAAAATCTGTAATGATAATTGCTAGTATAATTATATGTGAATAATATTTAGAAATTCGCTTTTAAAAATGTGATCAATCTTAACGGAATTATTAAGAAATTTAAAATTTGCTCGGAGTTTCAGTTTGGTTGAAAAAGAAAAATTTTTTTTTTACTAAAAAGATTTTCCCTGAAATCAAAATTGAACATTTCTGTGATCTAGAGGTCTTAAAGATTAGAAATAAAATACTTATAATATAAATTAATGATTAAATTGATTAAATAAATAGCAAAATTAATTAAAGTGCCGCTAAAGGGGTCCCCGCCACTAAAGGGGTCTTTTACCTTATATATATTAGGGTGGCGCAAAAAAACCGACTATTTATATGTGTATGAGAGCTAAAAATCTCATAACTGCAATTTTAAGCGCTTAGATATGGAATTAGCGGGAAGATGCCGGGATAGCATTTAGGCTTAACCGTTTTCCTAATTTTTTTAAACTCCTTCAACTTTTCAAACATTATTTATATGTAGAACCCTTGAAATACATACTTTTCAATTTTTTCCGATCTTCAGGGGTTGTAATTGTTTGTACTTCTACATTTTCTTGTCGTATCAGAAACATATTTTTTCATTACATCCGGCGGCCACATTTCTCTCATTACAAGATAGCACGTCGTCTCATTGTGTTTTGCATCAGAATTTCTGACATATTGTCTGCTTCAATTTTTAAACCATCAATGACAACAAACTAGATTAAAAAAAAAAAAAACAGGTTTATTATGAAAATTCGGCTGTCATAAATTAAATATGTACATTAAGTGTGGCCAAAAAAAATGAAATGTTTTTTTTTGAGTCTCTAGTGAAAAAATGTTAGTTTTTGGATATTTTAAGAGCCCTTTCTAAAGGACAGCTCAAAAAAAAATTTTTTAAGAGGTTGCTCCAAATATTTTTTAATTTCAAAATTCATCAAAAATTAATTTTTTTTCAAATTTTCTTTCTCTTTACGGTATAAATTTATGGACTAAAAAAAATAAGTTTCTGAAAGTTTCAGTTCAAAATTTAAATTTTAAAAGGTCGCTCATAATTTTTTTTTTCTATAATTAATTATTATTTAGAGTTGGTTTTAACTTCTGTGGTCATCCTGCCGACTTTAACAGTTGGGAGCCGTACGTTGGGGTCTTTTTGGTTTGTGACAATCTTAACCTACGCGGCAAGCGTCAAATCTCAACTAAGCTGGTTTCCAAGACCAGCTTGGGATTCGAACCCACACCTGGCAGTTGATTAAATGAAATTATTAAATTAAAAAATTATTATGTTTTCTACACTGTTCTTGATTTTTTGTTCATCGCGTAATGTATTTTTATCGATTATTGTGATAAAAAATAAAAAAAAAATGCATGGAATTTTAATTGGAATAGTAAAAGGTCGCTCGAAAAAATCTAAACTAATGCACTAATAAAATGAAAAAAAGTACGAGTGACCTTTCAATATTTAAATTTTGAATTGAAATTTTCAAAAACTTATTTTTTTTTAGTCTATAAAATTATACCGTAACGAGAAAAAAATTCGATTTTTGAAATTTAAAAAAATTTGGAGCGACATCTTATAATTTTGTTTTTAGCTGTCCTTTAGAGAGGGCTCTTAAAATATCGAAAACTAACATTTTTTTACTCGAGACTAAAAAAAAAAAAAGTCGGTTTTTTTGGCTCACCCTAATGTACATCGTAATAAGTAATATACAGGTGTACACATACGAAATAAGTATTCAAGAACAATCCCTGATGAAAAATATTAAATGAAAAGAATTGAAAAGCGGTTGTTCCGTGCAAACTGTATAACTCTATATATATAAGCAGAATTGAAATTATTGACAAAAATTCAAATTTTATCATTTTTAATTCTTTTCAATCAATTTTTTTAAACAAGGAATCTTCAAGCTAAGATATGAAATATTAGTTTCTTTACAATTCTTGTCGCACAATTGTGTACAACAATTACAGATTTATGAAAAGTACTCATTGTCATAGCTCATGAGTTCCTTCTACCACAACAGTTTCTGTTAAATTTGGATAAGACAAAAGTAATACGTTTGGTTCGATTCTTTACTGTCTGATTGATTGTTTTTGATGTGAAACATCTATAGGCTCACGTGTAAACCGAATTGTTAGCGTGGCGACGCTTTCTGTAGCGACGGGTCGCCACGCTATACTAAGGTATACATATATATATTTTATGCGTAGTAGAGTGTACGGTGTGGCGACGGGTCGCCACGCTATACTGAGTACGCCATATATATATATATATATATATATATATATATATATATATATATATATATACAAATTAACGAGCTTCCTCCACATGTTCAAAAAAAACGTATGCTCCTCGCCGCTATTTATGTGGACCAAGTGCACCCAGTGATGAATAACTTTTTAAAACCACTGATCGATGAAATGGAGGAACTCTTTACTACTGGTATCACATGAAAGCCATCAAATACATCATAAGTAACATCTAAATTCATCATGACTATCGGAAGTCTTGATGCTCCGGCTCGAGCAGCAGTCGTTTGTCATACTCAGTATAATGGATATTTCGGATGTTTATATTGCTACGCTGAAGGCCGTAGCTTGGGACCTGGTAAATTCGTATACCCACTATCTCAGTGCTATCAAAAGCTACGGACTGATGCTGAATTACGTGGTGATATGGCGTCCGCTTTTGATACTGTTAAAGTGAAGCGTGGAGTTGAAAATGTTTTATCGTTGGTTGCTTTACCACTATTTAATATTAACAAAGGAGTCATTGTTGAGTCAATGCATGCAGCATATCTTGGTGTAGATCGGCTGCATACGCGACTATTGCTTACTAAAGCTAAAGTTCCTTACTACGTAGGAAGTCCCAAGAGTTTAAAGTTAATAGATGAATGTTTGTTATCAATAATGCCCCCGTCATGTAGATCTCGAAAGCCAAGATCTATGTATACATTTCTAAAATGGAAGGCCTCTGAATGGCGCAATTGGCTGGAGTATGCACCAATTTGTTTACAGAAGGTATTACCTAAAAAGTATATCGATCACCTGGCCCTTCTGTCGGAAGCAATTTATTATTTAAATTCTGATTGCATATCTTCAACGAATCTAGATTGTTGCGAAGTTCTTTTAAAAAAGTATGTTGAGCTTTTTGAAGAGTATTTTGGTGAGGAGAATATGACCTCAAACATACATTTATTGACACACCTAGTAACTGTTGTCCGAAATTGGGGTCCGTTATGGGCACATAATGCATTTGATTTTGAAGCGTGCAATCGGAGGATCATGGACTTTGTTACGAGTTCTTATGCTTGAACCAATCAAGTAGCAGAATGTTTTCTTATGCAGAAGTTCATTATAAACACTTTGTATGATGAATCAATATCTCTTAAAACGAAAAAATTCATTGCAAAACAAATAAAAATGCTGTTAGACAAAGATGGGGTTAAAAGAAGAAATAGTTTAATTGGTTTTGGAAAATGTACATTACGCTCACCGACAGTTTATGAACGCACTTTGTTAAATGAAAAAGGTTTTGAACCAGCAAATCTGAAGTATTTTCAAAAGATGAAACTAAATGGTACAAAATATACATGTGAAAGCAACAAGAAAATAAAAGTTTGTGATTCTACGGTTCATAACGGCAATGACACTTTTGGAATGATAATTAACATGGTCCAATTTCAGAATAATGAGGAAAGTATAAGTGGTATGTTGATCAAACGTATGCAGCTAGTCGGACATGCATTCAATACGACTTATATTAATCAAGTTAGATTAACAAATAGCGTATGTTTTATACAAGAATCTTCTTTGATAAAACCTGCTGTTCAAATATGCTCATCAGGAAACTTGTATGTTATCAAGCAAAATAATTGCTGGGAAACTGACTAAGAATCCTTTGGAAATAGAACTTGTATCATTTGTATTAAGTATTGATTGACGATAAAGTATAAGTTTGTAATTATCAGACTACGTTACATTGTTAATAATAAGAGCTATTGGCGTTTAAAATTTTGAAAAATCTGTATGAAAATTTTTTTTTTTTTATCTTTTGTGTATAGAAAAAGCAAAATTTATCATTTATTTTCTAATATTTCAGGTAATAAAAGTAAATCGACGAAGAGTCAAAAGTTTGATTCTTTTGATATTGTCAAAAACAATAAATCTATTCGGGTCATTCCATGTCAAATCGACCAATAGTTGGAATCGGCCCCTTTTCATTTGGACAAATTTTGGTCAGAAGTTTTCATTTATCATAAAACGAAGTTCTGCCAAAGGAAAAAAAATACCTGTATCTATACTAGCGTTCGAAATGTTCCAAAAACAAAATTGAAAAACTGGAAAAATCGCGAAATTTTGAATTAGCATATCTTTTGAAAAAAATTTTTGTATTTTTTTTCCTTTAGGAGAACTTCGTTGTATGATCAAAGAAAACTTCTGACCAAAATTGTTCAAATCAGAAGAGGTTGATTTGACATGGAATGACCCATATGTATAAATTTATTGTAAGTAAAAATTTTATCCGAAAATCTGGAAATCGGTTGACTGCGCGTGGTTCGATTTTCATTTTTAAAAAAGCATTTGACGCAGTTTTTTAAGCAGAAGAAGGAAATTTACAGGTTTATGTTGATTGGTTGAGGAATCTGTAAGACATCTTGAAAATACTGAAGAACAAAATTTTGTGAATTTTTAAAAAAATATAACTTTTGAATGCATCGTTCGATTTTCATTTTCAAAGAAGCATTCGACGCAGTTTTCATTATAATTTCTTCGCACGCTTTGATATTATTTTCAAAAAACAAAAATTCAAAATTTTTTTTTAGTTATTTTGAAATTTTTTCGGAATGGCTCGATGGATTAACTCTCAAATCTATTTAGATCTAAGGTTTGATAAGCCCTTTCGAATGACGTATTGTAGAATTCTATTGGTTGATTTGTATTTGAGATACCGTACGACAAAAATTCATTTACACACATGCATTAACAATCACACACACACACACACACACCCACACACACATACACACACACACACACACACAAATTATTTATAGGCTTATATGTTTAATGATCTATATACAGTAATTTACCTAAATACCGTTGGTGACCGTTTTTTATTTCTCATGCAATAATTACCTACGACAAAATTTCTCAGCAAAAATTTCTTATGCAACATTTTATCCTAGCAATATTTTCTTACACACACAAAAACCATGATTACCCTGATAAAAAAAAAGTATTAAGACAAAGAAAAAAGTATTGAAAAGTATTGGTTTTCTAATCAATCCAATACTTTTCAATACTTTTTTCTTTGTCTCAATACTTTTTTTTATTCAGGGTAAAAGGTGATTTTATTGTTGAAAATAATGATAATAATAAATAAGCATTTTTGTAAGTGATGATCAATTTTCGTCAGATTAATTTATGTTGTGAAAAACTTTGGTTTTGTACTTGAGATATTTTTGTATCAGGAATTATTGCTGAGAAATTTTAACATGGGTAATTTTTGCGGATTAATAGAGGCGGGGAGCCCCGGTGGTTAAAAATATATTGATAAGAATATTTTTCCATTATTATACTAATGAATGTAACTAATAAAACTCTTATGATTTGTAAAAAAATAATTTTATTTGAAAAAATTAAGTACTGTCATTATATTAATTGAAGAGAGAAGTCACTTTTCGAGTTAACTTCTATAGTAAATGACTTTTTCATATCAATTCTCACTGGTAACAATTTTTGCTAATTGCCATTAGAGTAAAAAATGCTTATAACTATTTAGTGCAGCTATAGATAACAAAATAGTAGTTTTAAAAATGAAAATATCTTTAAAATGCCCAAATATTGTTCAAATCAAAAATTGTTCCTCTATATATGTTCGGTGAACAAGGCCCAGTAGCGATTAACTCGCTCCTGGGGGACTCCTAAATTCAAGAGACGTACCTGTCCACCACTAGTTCCCGCAAAAATCGAACCGCCAATAGAAAATCAGCCTCTCGATTACGCCATGAATCGACCGCTTTATTGGCTGATCGCTCCCGCTAGACATGCGCAATAGCCTTCTTCCTCAACTCAACGAGGAAGAAGACGAACTATTGTTATTATCTTTCGCTTCTACGCTTTCACTGCATCAAGTCGCCATTAGTATTTCTTTACTTTCGCTTTTCGTTAATAAACCGCATTTCGCTTATTTAATAATTTAATTTGCTTAAATTAATTGTTAATAATTCGCTTTAGTTTGTTATAGATAATTTGTGTTAATTGTGCATTTATTTCACCGCTTTTACAGTGCCGGCAGAGTGTTCAACCACGTGTCAACCGGCTTCGCTTTTGCAAACCACGCTGTAATTTATAAATCCGCTTTTATCTTAACAATCCGCTATTAAACATATTAAATATTTAGTGTATTTAATGTAAATAAATTCCTAGTGTTATTTTTGATAATAATTTACGCGTTTTAATTGAGATATCCAGACCTAAACCTGATCCCCGCTTTTCCGCTCTTTCAGTAATTATTCAATATATCTATTGTATTATCTTCCAAAAATTTTCTTAAGGTAAAACATAAATTAAACAAAAAACTAAATAATGCTAAGTGTAATAACTGGTTCGAAATATTCTTAATTGCTTGAATTTTAATTTCCTGAGAATAAAGTGATATTTGTTGATTCCAATTTAAATGGATATTTGAGTTGTAAGATCTCAGAGAGCTATTCACATGATTGTACAAGTTGTCTTATGCATGCGCGTGTGCGTGTGTGTTTGTTGATTTACATTGCTTCTATACATATGTATAAAAGCTTTTATATACGTGTAACAGACGCATACGATGTAGACACGGAAAATTCCACGTGAAATTACCGTGTTATCACTATGAATTTATCATGAATTCACAGTGTTATTACTGTGAATTCACAGTGTGATGACTGTGAATTCACAGTGTGACGACTGTGAATTCACAGTGTAATTACTGTGGATTCACAGTGTAATTACTGTGAATTCACGATGTAATTACTGTGAAAAAAAGTTGTGTAATCACCGTGAATTCGATGAGTGAACATCGAGAATTCATCGAGAAAACACTGTGAAAACACCGTGTACGAATGGGACAAATGCACGGTGAAATCACAGTGAAACTCTCTCAATTTACACAGTGCTTTCACAAGCACAGGGTTTTCACAGTGTTTCCACTGTGATTCTAATACCGCGAGGGACTGTTCATTTGTAAAATTATATGTATTAATGACCCTGTTATTGGCCTTTTGGCTGTTGGGTCTGTATTAAATAAATAAATAAATAATTAAAAAATTAGTAGTAAATATTTTTGTTTACTTACTTAGGCAATTCCAGATACTGCTATTATTTCCTAAAGAGTTGGTTAAGTTCTGGAAATGCACAAGTCATTTATCATTTTGAAGAATCTTTGTTTAACGAGGTGAAAAAAGAACATTTCAAGTCACTGAGAGTTATTTATGATGAAATGAGTTTGCTGTAAGTATTTAAAAAAACTCCGATAAGTATATAAAATTATATTAAGTGAGATAATTGTGTAATTTTTTGTATAATCTGCTTATTTTTTTTATTCAGTCACTATGAAGCCGCTGATGTTCATGTCCCATGGGTAAATATTAAATCAAAAATGTTAAGATGGAGGCGACAAACAAGACCCCCCGTACCCAATTCTATAGAACAATATTTAAATATAATTGAAATGCCAGAATGGAACTTTTTCACCAGTTACAACGCAATGAACACAACAGTCACAACTATTGAAGACAATGACCATTTTAAATCAATAATTTACGCTGATTTAGGATTTTTACGATCCTTAAATAATGTGACTGAACTTATTTTTATGGATGCTACATTTAAAGTGATTCCAAGAAAACCTGCATTTCGTCAATTGTTCACGATTTTAGGATTTGTCCAAGATTCTGTAAGTTTATGCTATTTTCATAAATTGTTTATAAAAATGATTGCTTGTCTTATAATCTATGACGTGTCATAGTGTATTTTATTAAAGCTTCATTGTAATTTATGGTTGTAGCCTACGGTTCTTGTTTTCCCGAGAAAAAATATTTATATATATTTATATATAAATTGGTTATATATGATTATATATGAAAAATGGCCAAATATAATCATATCTAATTATATATAACTATATATAATTATATATAACAATATTTAATTATATATTTATTACATCTAATTAATTATTGGGTTAATTTTATGGATAGAATATTTAATATGGTCCTACGCAATTCTGTGTAACCAATTAAAATGCAAAAAAAAATATCTAGATATAATTTTATAGCTATAACACCAGCGGTCACCCATCCAACTATTAACTCTGCTCAATGCTGCTTAACTTTGGTGATCTCCGTGCGTCTTGAAGTCTCTGTCTACTGTGCTGCTGTCTTAGATGATAATGATTCTATGATCTACATAATGTATCATATGAGTTTATCATAAATGGAATATAAAAATTGATTTTAATATATATTTGGATAGTCATTATTCATAATTTATTTATTTTACCGAATTTCATTATAATATAACACTTACTTAAATAATAAAATAAATAATGATTTAACTATTAGGTAGTAGCAGAGCAGACCAAAACATCGTATAGGAAATGTGACAAATTTTGTATTTCAGAATTATTTAAACGTAATTATAAACATCATTTTACACTTTTTGTGATTACCAAAAAAAAATTTTTTTTCAAAGAAAAAATTTTTATGTCTGTTAATTATATATAAGCATATAAAATTATATATATTTATATATAATTATATATGGGACTATATACAATCTTGCATGGCTGTATATTGCTCCATATATAGTCATCTATAATCATATATAATTATTAGGGCCAGGAAGTTGGCGTTTTTTATTTATTCAAATTTCAGGTTAAACATATGAATGCTCATTCAAACAACTGCGAAAGTCCTGGCCCTAATGATTATATATAACCTCATATACAATTCCATATATAATCATGTATGATTATATATAATTCTATATACTTATATATAATTGTATATGGAACTATATATAATCCTGCATGGCTGTATATTGCTCCATATATAGTCATATATAATTATATATAACCTCATATACAATTCCATATATAATCATGTATGATTATATATAATTCTATATACTTATATATAATTGTATATGAAACTATATATAATCCTGCATGGCTGTATATTGCTCCATATATAGTCATATATAATTATATATGATTATATATAACCTCATATACAATTCCATATATAATCATGTATGATTATATATAATTATGTATGATCATATATAATTTTATATAATTATATATGTGATTCCATATATAATCATATATGATTATATACAATTATATATAATTATATAGAAACATTTTTTCTCGGGTTTCTAAAAATTGATATATATATTTTCTTATTAATTATCAAAAAAAGTTTCTATTGAGAAAATGAATGTAGCATACATACTTTTATCATTTAGGACATAAATACAATGACTCATAAAATTTATTAAGAAAAATATTCAGGATGCATTCGAAAATACTCTATCTCTAGATTCATAATTTAGAAATGACCTTGTATCTTGTGAACTATTGACATTTTTTAAGTTATAAGCTCACCCCGACATTACACTCATCGAGACCTTTCATTTGAGTATACCCACATCAATTTTTCATATATATATATATACTAGCTGTTACCCGCCCGCTCCGCTGGGCGCTTTATAGAATTGTATTTTTAGATCTAGATTTGAAATTTAATTGGAAGATTGTTTTGACTTGCACAGATTCCAAATTCCATCAAATTGGTCTGTATATTTTGTCCACATGATTATTCTAGCTAAAATTCATTGTAACTTTCAATGTGCAATCACTATAACATTCCCGTGGCTTTCTTCCAAAAATGAATATTAATTGACACGAAGAAAAAAAATTTTAAATGATCATTGTAAGTTTTAGTTAAAGTAATTTCGGGTCTCATAAGTGAAGTTGAAATCTGCCTAGCTTAAATTGTGACGAATTTCGCTGTTAATTAAAATTTCTTCCGTAACAACAATTATACATAGAAAATTATTTATACTTGTTTTTTACGAATTTTCTTAAAATGAGTAGCCAAATTTTTTTTCTATATCTCATGTGTTTAGAAAATGCAATGCTTTTAATCTGTTACATTTTCGCGATCCCGTAATAAGAACAATTCATCGGTTATGTGATCAGCAAAAAAAAATGTATGTAAAATTCTTAGTCGACTTTTTTGCCGCTGCCAAAGAGACGATTGTTGTAAGAAAATATCACTATTAAGAAAGAAAAATATTTAAATCCGTTGACCTTGGAGGCCATCCCGGTATTTGCCTGTTTCTCTTCAGATTCTATCAAATTTTATGTTTTTAGGAACTGTATTTAAAGAATATGAATTTTTTGACAATTATTACTCCCGCACTTCTATGTGGGGGAGGAATTTCGTAAGATCCTATTCGAGATAATTTCTACATTATAAATAAAAGATTTCAACAAAACTTCGAGTCTATAAAAACTATCGATTGGAAATGAGAAATTTTCATTGTTAACGCCCCCACCATCCCTTTTGGGGTTAGAATTCGAGAAAATCCATTCTCAGCTGAACTTGACATCGTACACGCAGATTCCTACCAAATTTAGAATCTGCAGGAGTTACAGTTTGGAAATTAAAATTTTAGATTTTAACACCCACCCCCGCAATCCCTATCGGAAGTAGAATTTTTTGGGATCCGTTTTGAGATGATCTCATGACAAATGAAAGATTCCTACCTAATTTCAAGTTTGTAGAAGTTACAGTTTGGAAATGGAAATTTGAAATTCTAACACCCACCCCCGCAATCCCTGTCGGAAGTAGAATTTATTGAAATCCGTTTTGAGATGATCTCTACATGACAAATAAAAGATTCCTACCAAATTTACGCCTTTTAGAAGCTATATTTTGGAAATTAAGATTTTTTTTGTCAAAACCCACCCCCGCAATCCTTATTGGGGGTGATTCGTCATTAAATCCACTCTTGAATCATTTATACATCACATAGAGCAGATTCTTACCAAATTTGGAGCCTATAGGAGCTACAGCTCTGAAATTTAAAATTTTCATTATTAACACCCACCCCCGCAACCCCTTGTGGAGTAGGATATAGGAGATTCCTGCCAAATTTGGAGTCAATAGGAGCTATAGTTTAAAAATGGGAATTTTCCATTGTCAACGCCCCCGCAACCCCCCTTGTAGGTGGAATTTTGTAAAATCCGTTCTTAGCTGACCTTTACACGGCGAAAGGAATATTCCTACCAAATTTTAAGTCTCTACGCTTTATGGTTTCAGAGATCTCGTGATGAGTCAATATATAGGTGGAAATTTTTCATATATATATATATATATATATATATATATATATATATATATATATATATATATATATATATATATATATATATATATATATTTATTTATTTATATGAAAAATATATTAAAATGCATGTGGGTACTCAAATGAAAGTTCTTTCTGAGTGTAACATCGGGATGAGCTTATATCTTTAAAAACGTCAATAGTTAAAAAAGTACAGATTCTCTATTTTAAAATTAAAAAAAAAAATTTTACGAGTAAAATAATAAATATACTTCTCATATGCTTATAAAAAAATTGCTCTCATAAGCGTTTAAATTTAAGAATACAACAGCTTAAATATAAGAGATTATAAAGGGTTGGAAAACATGTGATTAAATTTATAATGTCTCATGACATGCTGGAAAATAGTTTAAGAATTTAACTTCGGCTTACTAAGGCTTACAGATACAGTAACGAATAAAAAACTTAAAATATTAATAGTAAAAATAATAACAAATATCAAAAATTTTTTATCTTTTAAAGAACCGCAGAAATCCTCGCCGCTTAATTGATGGTGGTGCCATTAGCATAGGTACTTGGTTTTTATGAGTAATGTGAATCTACATAAACTTTTTTTGTTATTTTTATTTTTATAGATAATTGTCAATAATTATAAAAATTACCTCACAAGGTCCTTGCACTCGTGGTTCTCCATCTATTTGCATAGGAAAGCGTTTATTTGTCTTAATAATAACGCTACTGCATTGTGCTAATCTTCTTCCAGACGCTTTTAGTCTGGTATTTACTTGGCCCATGTGCAAACAATTCTGTTGACCAATCACTTCTATCAGGTTATCTCCTATATCTGTGAAGAAAGAAAAATGGGTTCAAATTTTTATACGCCCTTATGGCATCTGTAACGTGATATCAATAATTTACTTTTCTTCTGAGAACTTTATATTCTTCATTTATGAAATAGTTTATTAAAAATACAGTCGTCGCGTTATGAACCCTCCTTGTGTCTCTTTCATATTAACGCGAGTCTGGTTAAAAAACAGAGAAAACAAGCCGGACTCATAACGCGATTCGACTGTACCAAAAAAATTTTTTAATAGGAATTAATAAATAAATAATAAGGTAAAAGCCCCAATTATTGACAGAGGTCTAAATATTGACACCCTAAATTATTTTTAAATATATTCAATCATCTGTAATAAGAATAACTATCATATACATTTTTATTGAATTCTAATAAATTAAAAAATTAAAAAAAATTACTGTCCGTTCAAAATATTATAAATTAATTATTAAAAAAAAAAAATAAAGTTAGCACCAGTTCATCAAACCAGCTTACGAACGTTTATTTTCTAAACAACTTTAATTAGAAAAGCATTTTTTTTTAAATGCCGAGCTTAAATTAATTTCTTTATATAATAATATGATCTTTTTTTTTTTTTAATTAACAATATATGAAAAATTACAAAATTAATTAAATAATTGCTTAAATAATTACTATTGCGCTTAAAAATAAATTTTATAATTTAAAAATTTTATAATTTTTGATCTTAACTAAGGCCATATGATTGCCTTTATTATTTAAATTCATGATTAAAAATTTTTTGTTAATTACAGGTTATACCGCTTTGTTGGGTTTTAATGAAAAAAAAGATACATCAGCTTATGAATCAGTTCTTACGTACTTCTCCTTAATTTTGGCACCTCATTTGCGTCCATTAACAATCCCTGGCGGTTTCGGCGACACGGTGAAAGCACGGTCGAATGACGGTTGTTTCACGGTCGTTTCACCGTATAAAGTTCGTTCTTACCGAGCGATCTGTCAGTCAGCATCGGATACCGTTGTTAACGATATCTACTATAAATTTATTGAATATTTACGGTGCATACGCAAGTGAATCTACGACGTTATGACCGACACTGTACGCTCAATATACTGTCCAAATACGGTGATTTTACGCTACTATCACGGACAATAAAATAAAAAAAAATATTGCGGACAGTCTAGACCGAGACTCGAACCCGATTCATCTGGTCGCGCGCCCAAGACTCTACCAGCTAGGCTATCTAAGACACTGCACGAAACATTAGATTCAGTCACATCATAAGGTGTCAAAACCAAGTCATTTTTTTTTTTCATTGCATAGATAAAAATAGCTGAAATTAAGTTATATTTTTTCCATGACTTCAAAATAATAATCGTAATAAATGATTCAAATTTTTGATGATTACGAAATTCTTAATTTCGAAATCATGGTGAAATTATTAACTGTATAAAAAAAGATCTGGAAAAGAAATTGCTAAAAATTGAATTGTTAAAAAAAAATATCTCATAATAATTTTTCTTGATAACAAACAATTTTTCCGTAATTTTGAAATTAAAGTTTTCGTCTCTAAAAAAAAAAAAAAAAAAAACAATATTGATTATTATATTTTTCATAATCAAAAGGTATTATAGTTTCTCATTTAAGACTATAAAAAAAATTCAACACTTGTAAGCCATAAACTCTTCTGAAAAGTATTGAAATGATGGATCTCTGTTGATTGCCTGTAATCTGATTAATTTTTTATAATTTTACTTTGAAATAAACAAAATTACAATAATTTAATATTTTTTTCAAATTTTTCATCCCGATTAGTTACTGAAAATTTCTCATTTACCTATCTTTTTATACACTGAGTATTTTTAATGAAACAAAAAAAAAAATATAATCAGCACTTTTTCATTGTTGACTAGTAAAAAATTCCTGACTTACCGACATTATACGCTCGTTTCACTCACAGACTACTGTGCATCTACCACCGAGTTACGGTTTTTTGACAATTTATATGTTTTCGAATGACTGTCAAATGACAGACGATCGATCGATGATCTACGATTTTTACTCAGGTAAAAAATCGGAGAAGTCAAGTAAAAATTTGGTTTTTCGAATAGTGAAGTATGATAACTATACAGAATAAAAATCATAAAGTAACAGTGAAAAACTTTCACAATGATACTCGTCGTTCCCCAGTAAACACGTTTACGTCAATGTGACGTCAAAATGACATTGGGCTATGTCAGGATTTACGTAAGATACAAGTCACGAATGAGTCATATGTGACTCATTATTTCACACTTCTTGACGTAAGATTCTGACGTAAAAATATGCCGTAGTCATGACGTCAGTATTATATCTCAATGACATTTATGACGTCAATATGACATACCTGTGATGTCTATATCATGATAATGATCTCATTATGACGTAAAAGTGATGTAAGTGATGTAAAAATTATACCTCAGAAAAAATATTTTAAAAAAAATTTCTCAAAAATAAAAAGATGGCAATTTTGAAATTAATTATAGTGTTGTGGACTTATTACAAAGTTTGAAACACTAGTTATATGTTGATACTTGATGAAAAAATCCTGAAATATGCTGGGCTCGAACTTGGGTCCTCACGTATCGGAGTCTGGAACGCTGCTCACTTATCCAAGTAACGGTTCATGTCACGAAGTAAATAACTTATGTGATAAGCCTTACATAACGAAAAATGCTTATTTCATAATTTTTTCTGAGATTAAATGGATTTTAAGAGCTGGAATTGTATAAAATTCAAGTCTAATAATTTATACAATTTCATAAAATTTCATTAAACTCATGAAATTTTATAAAGTTCTATAAAACTTTGTAAAAACTCTTATAAAAGGCTCTCTAGTGAAACTTGTGGTAATTAATAGACAATTTATAAATTTTCATAAGAATTGATTGAATCTTACACTTTCAAAAATTTTCGTCTAAAAGCGGACACAGAGAACTTTCACAAAGTGAAATTTTTCAGAGTAAACGATGTATCCGTGTCATTTGAATATTTTTAATACTTATTGATTTCTCAAGACTCGAATTTTTTTTATTTAATTTTTCCGAAAATTTAGTATTTTTCATTTGGATTTTTCTTCTTCAAAATTTCAATTTACAAAATTTAGATTTTTTTTTTTTAATTTCAACTCTTTTAAGTATACCATTTTTTAATCTATATTTCTTTTAATTTCAATTTTTTCGAAATTTGAATTTCTTTAATTTAACATACTAACAACATTATGAAACTTGATGTACACAGTAAAAATTTTGCGTCATTGTGTCAAAAATTTTGTGTTAAAAATTTTATGTTAAATATTTAACATTTTTATGTTGATTTAACACAATAAATGTTAAATTTACACTTAAAAAGTTAAACATTTAACACAAAAGTTTTTAACACTAAAGTTTTTGACGCAATGACGCAAAATTTTTTACTGTGTAAAATACTATTAGTCTCGTCAATAACAATCATGGAACTGTTTGAATTATTTCAAATACAATGTTTCATAAGTAGCAGCACTAATGTCAGAAAATTATTTTTCAAGTAATAGTGCAATATTTAAATGACTGACATTTAATTTCTTGACGCGAAATCATAAGAAATTATATGTTTACTCGCTTGACGGTTTAAAAATTTAGAGTTCATGCCACATAAATTGAACTCGGTATTTTTGTTATCAGTTTCACACCAAATCATTTATACTGAATGAAGTCGAAAATATTTTTACAATGGATAAAAGTACCTAAATTCATGGAAAAAATATAAGTGAGAAACATATGCAACGAAAAAAAAGTATTTCTTGCACCAAGAAAATTTTGACGGAGGCCGAAGTTATATTGGAGCAAGAAGTGTTTTAGTGTCAAGAAATTTTGACTTCATTCACGAAATTTTTAGTCATCTCTAATATATTCTTGGTCCAAAGAAATTTACCTTTGAGTCAAGATTTTTTTTCTGCAGTGTATGGAAACATACAAGCAAAGATACAAAAAGTTTATATCCCACATGTATTTAATTTGTATGTTTTTTTCTTAAAAACGTAAATGAAAAATATTTTGTATGTTATTTGCTAATATGTTAGATATATTCATTAATATTATAAATTATAAATTTTTGTTATTAAGAGCGGACTTAAATTTGCAAGGTACCAGCTTAAATCAGCTGTTTACCTCTTCCTGATTCTTACTAAATTTTAAACCAATTTTCACTAATATTTAGCGATTAATTGTAAATTAGACATCTTGTTAAAGAAGTTTTATATTTGATAAATTTTGATCAATCGATAATATTAAAAAATACATTCCCCAAATTTTATCAATATTATGGAAAATAATCGTTTGTCACTGATTTAGAAAATGACTTTCAAATTACGTCAGTATTATGTACAATTGTGACAAATTATTGATGTTAAATAATGACTCACAGATGGTATCGGTATTACGTAAGACCATGACTTGTCACTGATGTAAACGCATGATATTAAACTTACGTCAAGATTACGTACAGCCGTGACTTGTCACTGATGTAAACGCATGATGTTAAACTTACGTCGTTATGACATACAATGATGGCATTAATATTACGTAATATTGTAGTTTATATATTATGTCAGTTGTACGGAATATCTAAGTCATTTCCGTTACATCATAGAGAAGTAATAAACTTACATCAGTATGATGTCAAAAATATATCATATATTTTTACATCATAATTGGATCACAAGACAGGTCAATTTTACGTCATATTTACGTAAAATATTGTGACATTCCTATGACTTATAAATGACGTCATATTGAAGTCATGTGTTCACTGGATCACTGTCAAATGACGGCCTTTCGATAGTCAAGTGACGGTCATTCGACGATCATTTGTCGACACTGTGAATTTATGGTACATTCACCGTCGTTTCACGATCATTTTACCGTGACCACGAATCCGCCAGGGAATCAACACTGATTTTGAAAGTGCTCTAGGTATCGCTATTCTAAGGAACTATCCAGAGGCTACTCATACTCGATGTTATTTTCATTATTGCCAGGTATAGTATAGTGTAATAAATTTTTTTTCTTTTAGGTACTAATATTAATAACGCTTATTTACAAATTGACACAGGCGATAATGAAAAGAATAAAGAAGTTGCGTCTTCTGAATGCAATAAATGAAAGCAATGAAAATCGATTGTTTTTACAAAAATTATTAGTACTACCTCTACTTTCTCCTGATGATATTGAATTATTGGCATTTTACTGGATTCTCAGTACTACTGCACCAGTACTTTTATTGCAGTTTAAGAAGCTATTAAAGTATTTTCATAACCAGTGGATAAGAAGAACAAGGCCAGATGTATATTCTGTTTTTCTTAGAGTTTTTAGAACAAATAACTTCTCCGAGGCTTATAATAAAGTATTGGCTCTACGGTTTGGAACTCATCCCATATTTGGGATTTTACAGGTTTTTTTTCTTACAATATTATTGATTTAACTGTTAATACAATGTACTCTCATATTTCACTTAAATCCTTCATAATTGTGTTGAAAAGAACTTATGTACTTTCTCTCAGATATGCTACTTTCTCTAATCTATAATTTTCTCCTTTCTGTAGTATTTTTGCTTCATTCATTTCATTTTCATACAATTTAAAATTGTCAATTAAAATTATTACTGATAATTAATTTTTTTTTTTTCTAGAAAAAATTGTTCTTTTACAAGAATTAAAGCGTATCTCGAAGTCGTGAAACCTTAAAAAATGAAATTATCCATAGCGCTTGGGTTTTATACCAAAACAACCAATTTGGTATTCCGCAATTTATTAATTGTGTGAGCTACTTCATCAATGAACTTAAAAGTGGAAGAGATGTTGATGTTCAACAAATTCATAATTTCATCGCTGAAAATCCAATTGAAATTGGTAATAACTAATTACTTGTTATTGTGATTTTACATGCTATCGTGATTTTGTAGTAATATTTCGTTTTTCAGAATTCGTTGTTGGTGAACATATCACAGACTGTACGATGTGTGAACTAAGAATGACCAATCATATTTGTCAGCCATGCAACAATTGGTTTGGATGCTCTCGGTGTGTGCAAAACATGCGAGTCTTTCCTGCTCGCGTGCAAGCTAATTTGCGTTGCCCAACTTGCGACAATGTTATAGCATCATTTGAACAGATTTTTTGAATATTTTCTGACATTAATGATTTATTTAAATACAAAAAAAAACTTTTAATAGAAATTTATGGATTTGTTATTATTTCTCAAGTTTGTTTAAAGATTTATGTGATTATAATAAAGAAAAACAAATTCTCTTAAAAAATTTTATAATGTTATTTGAAATATTAATATTTAAATGTGAGGTTTTGCTTAGCGTCGCTTTCCCGACATTTTTAAATGGATATTAACCCATGTGACCTATGAATTCAATGTAGTATATAATTATTTGTTTGAACCACCAGCTGCCTTGGTAGTTGGCTGTTGATGAAGCATCCTGAAGGACCTGATTCTAATATCACTAGTTATTCTTTTTTTTCTATTTTGATTAATTGTTTCAACATTTAATTTGTAATAGTTTTTTTTATTCTTACATAGCATGGACCTAATAATGATCCTAAGAAATTTTTAAACAAAATAAATTTTTTTATTTAGAAAAAAATATAGCTATCAATAAATAAATAAATAAATAAATAACAATAAAATAATATGTAATTAGTAATAAATTTTATAACGTTTCAAGAATCTTTTTTATTTTTATAAAATCATACAAACTTTTAACTAAAATTAATGAACATAATAATAAGTGTAAAAAAATTATAATTAAATTTTGGATAAAAAGAAATTTTTAAATTTTGGATAAAAAGCTCCAGCTTGCACATTTAATAAAAAAAAAAATTATTTTTAATTACAATTTTTCTATACTTATTACTATGTTCATTAATTTTAGTTAAAGGTTTGTATAACTTTCTAAAAATAAAAATAAATTTTCGAAAAATAAAAAAGATTCTTGAAATCTTATAATATTTATCACTCATTAGATAATATTTTATTGTTATTTATTTATTGATAGCTATATTTTTTGTCTAAATAAAAAAATTTATTTTGTTTAAAAATTTGTTAGAATTAATATTAAGATAAGTTTCATTTTAGTTCAGAGTATTAAAAGGTTGCGTTCGAATTCTACTCAAACTTGAATTTACTCCGTCGGTTAATTACCTACCAAAATATATCTTACCGACGTCTTCTTTCTTATTTGTGTTTGTAAAACAATGTCAGCTGCATGTCGTTTTTATGTAAAATTAAATTTAAATATTTTCTAGTAATTTGTTAGCTACCCAGTTAGTTATTTTATTATTTTCAACTCTGTTTTTCTCTGCATATAATATCCAAGTATTTTCGCGTAAGTGTTTTAGCAAATATAATTTTTTTATCTCATTTGCACTCTAATTTGTATTATTCATAAGTTTATAGATGTTTGTAATTTGCAAAAAGCTAAATTTGTTTTTGAATTCTATTGTATTTACTACGTTGGCTACATTTTCGTTCGGATCTCTGAGATAGCCCCTACTCAAGTTTTACATGTAGCGCCTCTTACCGTGTGCAATGCGAGTGCTGCTTTAAGTTAACTTTAGATGTAGTCCGCATGAGTGAAATTCACTCAGTGAATGAAACTAACTAAAGTATACATACAATACATTATATGCTCATGATATATTATTGTGTCGTTTATGTATATTATAATTACTTTCAGCCAATCACGTTACGAATAGTTTGCAACACATATATTTTCATATAGGTAGTTTTCCAATTACGAGAGCACAGTGCGACTCATTGCCGCACGGTGCCGCATTAGCACATGTTTAATTGAAACAGATTAGTTAAGAAATGCAGCAGTAGATTGCGTTGGTATTGCTTCAAGTTTTGAACAAAAATTCGAAAGTTTGGCAATCTAAAAATCTAAATATTTGTTTACCTGTATATTTAAATCTTTAAAATCTTTGGAAACATTCATGTTAAGCGGCTAATTCAAAACCATCAATCACATCATGACAATGCTTACAAATATAAAAATCTAAAAAACGATTTCATTTTATAAAGATAAAATAATAAAAAGAATATAAATTCGTTTAAGTTAGTCATCCATAATTAAATATTAGAATTGAAAATATAATAGTTAAATATAATTTGTTTTATTGTATATATTTAATTTTATTGCAATAATAATTATTTATCAATAATAATAAAATACACTTACAACTGTCAAAAATAATAAAATTTGATAGAAAATAAGATAAACGTTAATTATACCAATTCAATACAAAAAAAAGACCATTCGGAAGCCGAAATGGAAGTAGATTTTTCAAATAAAAAAAATTGATTTTTAATAAAATAATATAATAACACTGATAATGTATAACTTAATTCATGAATTAAAAACAAAATTCAATAATAAATTTAAAACTATTTAGAACAAATTTTGGAAAAAAAATTATCTTGTGAAGAAAAAGTTTCTCAAAATTTTGACCAAAGAATTGCACAGATTATAAGATTTGAATTATAAATGTCCAAATTTTAAGTAACTGCTCAGAAACAACAGTTTCCAAGTTAATCAGAATTTTGCAATCGGATAAAATACATTTGAAGAAAACAATGGTTAGAACTAATTTGTGACATATTTACTGACAACCTACCCGAAAACATTACACGAAAGACTGATCAATATCGTAATTATTGAATTTACATCATGATTAAGCTATGATGTAGACAATAATTCTAAAACGGCTGCAACATTAAAACAGTTTCATTAAACGAACTCTAAAAGGAGTAATATTGAGGCTACTACCACTTCTAAGTAGTGAAAATTGAAGCTTATTAAAAGAGCTTTACGATGCATTTTACCGAATTTCAATATCTAGTCTATAGTTCAGTAATTATACCAAGTTGAAGTAGTAAAAACATCAATTTTTACGATTTTCAAAATTTCAAAATCCTGTCATTTCCAAATTACTCGCCCGATTAAGCTCATCTTCGAACTTAACCTTGGTCTTGATCGATAGATAAAGCATGTTAAGTTTCAGAAGAATCGGTCATAAATTGAAAACGCTATCGTGCTGACAAGCCGCGTTATATCGTATAAATATATATATATATATATATATATATATATATATATATATATATAACAACATATATATATATATATATATATATATATATATATATATATATATATATAAATACATACATATATAAACTTTTGAACTATATATATTTTCTGACTCAGCTCGACAAACTAAGTCAGAAAATGGCTAAATTTTTTAAAAGTTGCGCCACGAGGACGGCTGCAATAGTTAGATTTTTATAAAATCTACTAAAAATATTTTTAATTGTATGTAGACTCGTTGGTAACTCTTACGCATCACATCCGCGAGCAAAGGTTTTTTGAGTGTCCTATGGAGGGTAGAGGTAAGGAGAATCCGAACAAAAACAGTTTCACTGTAAAAAAGTCGCACCAAGTCCACGTTCATAAGACTATTAGGAAAAAAAATTTTTTTTTTCTTTACAAAAAGATACAAAATAAAAAAATTAAAAAATCCGAGTAACCGATATGATTGTTTATGATTTTCGGAAATTAAAAAAAATTTTTTTGTAAATTTAAAAATTAAAAAAAAATTTTAGAACGTATTTAGTGTGCGCGGTTGCAAAATATTTTACTTTTAATGAAATTCGTAAAATCTATTTACTAGGACTTTAAAAAAATTGAAATACACAATGACGCATTATGCGCTCTAGTGCTGTAATTGGAAAACTACCATATTTCATCTTAATTTTATTATAGGATTTCATCTTAATTTTTTTATAGGATTACAAAAAATACTAAAATCCGAACAAAAACAGTTTCACTGTAAAAAATCGCGCCAAGTCCACGTTCATAAGACTTTTAAGAAAAAAAAATTTTTTTTTCTTTACAAAAAGATATAAAATCAAAATATTAAAAAATCCAAGTAACCGATATGATTGTATATAATTTTCGGAAATTAAAAAACATTTTTTTGTAAATTTAAAAATTAAAGAAATAATTTTGGAACGTACTTGGTGTGCGTCATTGTGTATGTCAAATTTTTTTTCAGTCTTAGTAGATAGATTTTACGAATTTCATAATAAGTAAAATATTTTGCAACCACGCACACTAAATATGTTCCAAAGCTTTGCAGGTATCTCATCTGTCTACTTATTTAATTTTCCAATTATTATTATTAGCCTTTTATAGAAAAATTTTTTATTTTTTTATACTATAGTATTTTCGATTACATATTAAAAATATTCCTTATATCAACGATTTTTACATTTCGATTATTTATCACTTTAAAAATGTATACATATTTATATTCAAATTGAATTTATTTTGTTAGTTTTTGGCACCTTTAAATCTGTGTAGTCAGATTGATGTCAATCAGGAATGAAATTTAACGTCAGTCTGTGGCTAAGTGGCGATAGCAAGAACATGTGTGTAAAGTGTGTATCTATCACCATCATATATACATAGATCCGTAAGTACAAGCCATCAAAATAATTTTTCAAAGAAAGAAAAACAACAAAGCACTCAAATTTATAGAATAATTATTAAATTGAATAAAATATACATATTTATAGGCAAGTGGTGGCATCCTTCAAGGGATACTAGGAACACCCACGTAGTGACGTCAAAGAAAAAGAAAAAGGGAATAACTGCGCCGTGTCGTGGCGGCCATATTTCTAGTGAGGTGTCATTACTAATAGGTATATTGTATTTAATTTTTTTGCTTGAAGTTTGTATATCTTATTACTCAAAGTGGTTAGTATAAAGTGTTACCCGCCCATCTGTTGATTAATAAGTGTCCAAAACGTATTTTTTTTTTTAAATAAAAATAAAAGGTGAGGCTTTTCAAATCTTTAATTAAGATTTCAATATTGGGTTAATAGCAGATAACTCGTAAAATTTAAGGTTGATTGATATACTACACGTTACAATTCATAATTTGGGTCACGTTCATTAATAAATTACTGATATTATAATTTTACTATGTTATCGGTTATTATATTAATATTGTTTATTTATTATATATGTGTATGCATTTTTTTGCCTGCATATATGTACTTTTTACATGCTGTATTTTTTGTAAATCATATATATGTGATACGTTAGTTTTTATGTTTTTTTATTTTTCTTATTCTTGCTGAATATAAATGATGACTAATTATTGCTTCATAAGTAATTATTATTCTGTTGGTTTAATTATCTAAATAAATAAATAAACAGAATAATCAGTTGTCACTGAAATAGTCTACATTTGAACAGGAATTAATGTGAGAATGTAGGTCATGAGAATAGAACTGAAAGTTTAATTTATCGAAATAATGTACAAAATGGATAAGAATTTCATATAGTTTATTCATAGAAATTACAAATTTGAATTTTTCAACATTTATTTATTTGGAATATTATTTTGCACGCCTCATAAGCAAAGCGTTGAGGTTGTGCTCTACTCTCGACATTTCGAAAAAAGCAGTTTTCTTGAAACTGAAATTGATTTTTTGTCATTTATATCGCACTTACAGGTTAATATGAGTACACTTATATCAAGTCAAATAATTTGTCAGGCACATAAAATATATTTCAATAACAATTTTTTTTGTTTAACATAGTAAATAATAACATTAAACATAATCTTTTCTGGACGTCCGTGTATAAATGGGTGTATGTGGCAGGGAAATTGGTCGAAAAAATGATCGTACCGGAATAAATTTTTTTTTATTATCTAAAGTAACACACGACGGATTTTCTTAATTAATATGAGCGTTCAATTCACTGCCGTTAAATTATTATTTATAAAAATCTAATATATGACTGCGGATTTTTTTGTATATCTATCTATACATATTATTATAGTATTTTTTTTCCTCATCTTAGTTATGGCGCCCCTAAACCATAGCAGTTTTCTGTTTTTTATTATTTTGCTTTTTATATTTTATTATAATTAATTTTATTGTAAAAAATGAGATTATGAGGCGTGCACTTTTGGATTTTCCAAACTTTTTCTAGTTATGCAAAAGGTAAAAAGGTTAAATAAAGCCCGAAAACCGAAATTCAGGTTCATTCTGAGAGCTATTTTATCACTAGTAATTAGATAAATAAAGGTTATTCGGGGGAAAATTTGTAATTTTCAAATTTTATAACAATTTTATATGATTTTACTTAACGCTGTCAGGGAAACAAAAATAACGTTTTTCTATGAAATTTTTAATGAGTTCATAATGTCTACATGTACGTGGAGTTTCATTATACTTAAGAAAAATATGAATCTATTTCATTTTTGCTAATTTTTAAATTATATTGTGTGATCTAGCATTTTCGTAATTTAAAGTAATATAGGTTCTATATATTGAATAAAAATTTTTGTATGCATACATCAATTTTATGTAGCACGGTCAAATATCTAAAATTTCAACAGTCTTATCAAAATAGATATCGTTCTTAATCATTAAAAATGGATGAAAATTCTTGTCTAGCCCCACCCAAAATAATGAGGAAGATTCTTTATTCTGATCCCTGATAAAAAAAAAGTATTGAGACAAAGAAAAAAATATCGAAAAGTATTGGTCTTCTAGTCAATCTAATACTTTTCAATACTTTTTTCTTTGTCTCAATATTTTTTTTTATTCAGGGATACAAAAATTGATATTTTAAAGTTATTCTTAAAATATGAATAGCATTTTTAAATGTATACAAAAACTTCATTAAATAATAGTTGGAAAACGAAACAATCAGATCTGACACTATTGAGAAGTTTATTGATTATTATTTTTCCATATGTTTTTTTAATGTTTAAAGATGCAGTATTTTAATGCTAATTTTTTTTCTATCTGTGAAATCATAGGAGAAAATGATTCCATAAAAATGTATGATTTCTATTAGATTTAGATATTTATTTTAATTAATACCCACATCAGTTTATATTTTCCATTTAAAGTCAAATATGGTGCATGTACACATTGCTAAAAAAATAAAGAAAAATTCAAAGTTACATTTTATTTTAAGGTAGTTGTTGCGTGATAGGCATTTCAACAGAAAATTATGAAATTTTTTTTATTGAAAGATAAATATATTAATAATTCACTACCAAAATTTCAGATCAATTGACCGCACCGTTTTTGAGTAATTAATTTTCGAAATTGTATCTTTTACACGTAGAGGTATAGAGATGGTAAAGTTAGTATGAAATCTTGGCCCACTCGAGTGGTACGGAAGATTTCATACTAACTTTACCATCTCTATACCTCTACGTAAAAGATACAATTTCGAAAATTAATTACTCAAAAACGGTGCGGTCAATTGATCTGAAATTTTGGTAGTGAATTATTAATATATTTATCTTTCAATAAAAAAAATTTCATAATTTTCTGTTGAAATGCCTATCACGCAACAACTACCTTAAGTGATGTTGGAATTTTTATTTTTTTTTTTTATTTTTTATGATTAAAATGATATCAGTCAAGTACTAAAATATTAATTATATACCTTTTTTTGTTCGTTACAGATTGTATAATTTAAAACTAAGGAGTAACTTAACTTTTTGTCAAGATGCCAAAATCGGTAAGTCTCACAATGATTCTTTAACTCGCTTATTGTATTGATGTTTTCCAGAATATGAGTTTATTATATTGTATTGGTGAAATGTTTTATTTTATTGTATTATTTTTTCGCTGTTCAATTAAAGAAATTAACATTCAATAGTAAGAATTATTTTGAAGTAAATTATAAACTGAGCGTATTTGACTAAAATATAAAAAAATTCTAAATCGCTAGAGCTTCTGCGATGGTAACAAAAACTACACATATTATAAATTTTTTTACTTTTTTATTTGCTTGGTTTTTATAAAGCTTCTTTGAATACAAACACAAATTTAATAGAAAAAAAATATTAACTTTATTAATGATATTATTTAAGAAATCGTGCTTACAATATTTTATTGAAGAATATTGAGGGTCAGAGTTTTTATGATTGAAATGTTGTTCAAAAATCTGTTAATCGTGTGTGTCATTCAATAAATTAAGTTGTAATTAAACTCAAATTAATTCTTGATAAGTTATCTGAATGTTGATATATGGTTGACCCCACTTAAATACTGAAGAATTTATTGACATTCTCTACATGATTCAAACTACGAGGTATCCCGTTTTGTCTATAACATTTTTCGAAAATCATTTAGACCGTAATAAGCACTAAAAACTGTTATCAACAAAATTTTGAAAAAAATTTTTAGTTAACATCGTTGTTGCTAATTATCCATTTATTATTCCAAGATACACGGTACTTAATGTGACAGTATGCATAAATTCACCGACCCCGATGATCTCAGCTCACACGTTGACGTAGGCACAATCGTTGGTTGGTAAAACGGCTTGGACTACAAATGATGCTTAGCTTCTACCTGGAGACGGTCACTGGTTATCCTGTGATCCTGATCTTATATTGAGTCTGAGTAGATTTTTAAGACTGATATTTTAAGCATTAGATGGTTTGAGAGATTAATCGTTTTTAAAAATAAAATTTTTCTTCTCGAATTTGGTACTTGAAATGTTTCGGTATTGTTAGTTAATTCATTTTTAGATGTCTTATTCTTAAGCGGTTTAAACAAATAATCGATGTTTTTAGAAACATCAGCTAATGTATTTTAGTGTAATTTTATGGCGTTCCAAAAATTGCGGTCGACGATATATACGGAAGGGATTTGCAATTATTAATAGTAAAATGAATGATGCATGATATTATATCTTATTTTTACTAACACCATTCAGCACTTTAAAGTTATTGGTTACAAGGGTGATCTCATATTTTATTCATAAAGAATTAAAGTTAGTTCAATTAAAATAAAATAAGAATTAATTTAATCAGTAGATCTCAAATTCATAAATCAGTCATCAAAACGAAGTTCTTGAAATATAATAGATCTTCTTTTCCGTCTGAAATCAATTAAGAAATCTACCTTTCCATGACGGGCGCGGCTGAAAGGCGTTTCTTTTTATTTTTTATTAAAACCATTTTACGGATAAATATAACTAACCAAAGTCAATATGGACCTTCCAAAAAATATATGATTAGATTTGATTTCATCTAATTTGATTATTGTCGATTTAATCTTTATTTCCCCGAACAAATAGATAACGATTTCGAAACTTTGTATTCGAACGATGGCATTATCGTTTAGCTTTTGAAATCTAATGAAAATAGAATTAAATTCAAAACCTATACTAGCGGCTTGTAAATATGTATTTTTATTTTATTTTATTTTTTTTTTACTGTCATAGACAAATATAACTAGATGAAGTATAAGGGATGTTCATGATACTAGGAACTGAAATTCACTTATTCGGTCGATACAAATCGATACTAACAATCCCGAAGAAAAACGTATAATACTTTACGGAACTTCGTTGTATTATTTTATAAGAACAATTGTTTATATTAAAAAAAGGGTATCACTTATGACTACAGACAATATTTTGAAGTATCTTTTTTTAATCATTTTCCTCGTTTTATTTCCTTGCAAGTTTTTTAATTATACATAAATACATAATTTTTCATATATCAAAAAATCTATCTTGAGTTCATCTTTTAATTTTCTATATTTTCTCATCTTTTTAAATTAAAGACATTTTTAACTCTACACAAGATAAGATGTTATAAAGCCCAACTATTACGTTAAGATAAGATTGTTTCACAGAATTCTGTTCGTTGAATTTAACAAGCATTTTTAACTAGTGCAAACGCCGATTATAAATTTTAACGAATAGCACATTTTTGGCGATAATGCGATTATTATCATTATTGTTCTTATTTTTTTTTTAATGAGAAGTGAATTAAATCTTTTTCTTTTTCATAAATTCTACAAAATAAAATCAATTCCCAAGAGGCATATTTTTTTTTTTACATTTATATATTTCAAGCATAGAACACAATCCATCGTTATTGTCAATTTGAATCACCCGATAGATATATCGTATACAGTTCAACTGCAACCTTGTGTGAACCGGCTTGTTCACGTGACTCATTGTGTTATCTTTCTTCCTCTTACGTACAGTAATAAAGAATGAAGTAGAACAGCTGGATGGTTGGCCATAATACCGCCCGGTACGAAACATATCAACGCGTCGAGCGAAAGAGGGACATATTAACGGAAAGAGGGGAATACTCCAAGGAGACGCCAGTCGCACTTGCTCCTTTGGCCCATTGTTAAGCTTATATTTAACTGTCGTACTTGTTCATCCAAACAGTAGTTGTAATATTGCAGTTACGTGTTTTTAAATTATATAAACTATTGGATAAACGTGTGTTAATTTGTCGAGCGGTACTTGAAAAAAGTGATGAATAAATAAAATAGCAATATAAAAAAAAAATTTTTTTTTTCAACTTGTACTTGTAAATTTCGTATCATTCAATTATTTCTTTTTTTTTTTTAACTATTTTATTCTGAGTAAAATTATTCAAATCAAGTAACCATGGTTTCTAGTTCGAAAATGGTAAGAAATACATGTTGAAATTTATCTTCATTATCAGTATATTTTTTTTTCCTCTTGTGATTTTTTCCTTTTAATATAAGTACTTTTTCCTCAAAGTATAATGAAATAAAATTTTTAAAATATTTTTATACTACTTTATATTCAACGAAGCACATTAATTCTATCAAATATTTATCAAATACTGAATAGATATTTAAATACCGAAAAATTCAAGATACTAAATGTTTAACACCGTTTGAAAACTTTTTTAGTTAAAATAATATTTACACAATTTTTGTTATTCATCATGTCAGCTAAAAATTATTGTTAGTTTCGTTGTTCATTGGTGTAGAAAACAATTATTCTTGATATAAATTTAAAACTTATGTACCGAGTATTCATCATTTTACTCAGATAATGAATGATTTATAATTATTATTGTTAACTTTGTAATTTTTTATGTTCTATGTGCTATCTATTGTTGATAACAAAGATGAATGTGAGGGTTACGACGATGGATGCCGAGCTGGAGTTTGCTATCCAGCAGGCAACTACCGGAAAACAGCTTTTTGACCAAGTTGTAAAAACCATTGGCCTAAGAGAAGTGTGGTTTTTTGGACTTCAGTATACTGACAGCAAAGGTGACCTTACTTGGATCAAACTTTATAAAAAGGTAAAGCAAATAAATTTTTTTAATACATAGTGTTTCCAGCTTACACGTAATAATTTATAATTGAATATTTTATCATGAGACTATCATTTCGAGACGAGTCATTATTAAAACTGACTCAGCTGGTAGATCAATATAATTATAGTGTCCTTGCACTATACGTTTTCATTTACAACAGACAGTAAACGAAAAAAAAAATTATTAGATTCATTTACTATAAATAGATTATCTAATGAAGATTAATAATATATTATTAATTTTTCCCTGTTTTCTTTAAATTTTTATAATCGAGAAATGCAAAATTATACATCTGTCAAAAATTTTGACATGCATAATATTTGTTGATACATTTTATTGATGCAGAATATTGCATAATCTTTGAAATTTATTATAATTTGCATCTTGTTTTCAGTGACTATGTGAATAAGATTTTTTTTCCAGAACTTACCGCAAATTTTTTTTTCATATCACAAAATTTGTAATAGGCTTATCGTGATACTTACATAATTGATTATTTATTGTTATCAAGTTGTGTGTAGAGAAAAGTTTTTTTTCTTTACAATTTTCGTATAATGTTAAGTATTAAAATAAACGAAGCTTGAGAATTGATGAATGTAACAAGATTAATACATGTAAAAATGAAATGTACTTTTGTTTCGAGTAATTCTTTTTATTATCATATCAAAGTTTTTTTAAATTTAACCCTGAACGATTTCATATCTTACTCATTTTAGGGTTAACATTCTCATTAGAGTCAGTATAACCTCACACATATTTAAATAATTTGAATTTTTGTTTGCATTGATAAAAATAGATTTTTTTTGTTATTTAAAGTGATGTAACAAAAAAAAAGAGGCTATTAAAGATATCAATATCTTTATGACTTATCAATGACATTTAAGTTCTTGTGGGTGTATATAAATACATATTTAAATTAATGAAAGAAGGCTTTAGAAAAAAAAATTCATTCTTAATTACAGAAAAATTTGATAATTTTGTTACTATTTGTGTACACAATTGAGTTGTGTGTTAACGGAAAATCAAGTTAGCATTTAAACTCAAATAGTTCGTGCACTGATAAAAAAATTGACTTGACTTAAGAGCCAAACTCTTGAACCAAGAATTCCATTTTGAAGAAAATGATTTTCTTGAGTCAAGAGAATAAATTCTTGACTCAAGAAAATTTTCTTAGACCAAGAATAATTTCTTAGCTCAAGAATTTATTCTCTTGACTCAAGAAAATCATTTTCTTCAAAATGGTATTCTTGGTTCAAGAGTTCGGGTCTTGAGTCAAGTCAATTTTTTTATCAGTGTGTGAAAACATGAATTAGTCGTATTCAAGACATTACTCAGAGTTGAGTTGGGCTGCATTCAAATCCAAGTATTATAATCCTGCGAACATCGTCGATGATTCTTTGGGATGTACGGATAATTTTTATCCAGTTTTGTAATTAGTTATCCAATTTCGAACAATTACCTGCTTATACAATCAAAAGAAAATGAATCATTTCAAAAATGACTGGTTATTGTTATTAAAAAACAAATATCATAGCAGTCAATTGATTAAAATCAAATTACTCAAGAACAAAATTTAAACATATAATATTCACATTATATAAGGAAACGGAAATAGAAGGAGTATCTATTGAAAAAAATTTTATGTAATTTCAGAAAATTTTCTGTTAAAAAATTTTTTCTCAGATGTAATGATACATTATGTTATTTTGAGATTAAGTATTTGACATTGAGCGTGGTTGAATCATTTAGTTTTATTTAATTACTTTTTATAATTAATTTTATTTTATTATTCGTCGATTGTCAATAGTTTGAATATTTATCATCACGAGTATGGCAAATAATCATTTATTGACATTTTAATTTTTTTTTTCGACAAAACAGATGAAATTAATTTCACATTTATTGGAATTGATCGTTTTTTGCACAATTCATACATTTTTTAATTAAATCTTGTTAATCAGTGATTTAGATTCAACTCATTGGTAATTAAAATTTTTAACTTTTACAATATTGTATTTGAATATGTACGTTTACTTGAGTTATTGATGATCGGCACTCAGCTATAGTCAATATGCCCGGATTTTGGATACAGCACAGTACCGATTCATGTACATGCTTCAATTATTTCAGATTCGTGTGCATAAATCATATGCACTTGTGTGCTAACTTTGTTTGGCTAATACTCAAAAAATTTGTATTCTGATTTGAAATTTTAAATTAACTTTCATAATTTCATCATCTCAATTTTTTTACACGCCAAAAAAAAAAGCTGTGGTTACTCTCATAAATTGAAGAACATGGAGGAGGTGTATACGTCATATACCCTTCCTGTGATTGATACAATCTACTAATATACAAAAGAAGATCCTTTAATCTACCGATCGGATATGCTTCAGATAATGCAAAAACCGCAGCTTTAGTTAACAGCCAGTCCCTACGATTGCAGATTTATATTTCTCTCCTAAACCAAGGAGAATTTTGAAAAAAACGCTCTGCTACGTAATAGATTTTTCTGCCCTCCAGGCGGAAAGTGGCAACTTTCGGCCCGCTGCGCTAAACGAAATTGCCGCTTTCCGCCTCTGTCGGACAGAAAAATAGTATACAAACCTATGGCAGGAAAATAATAAATATCTCAGACCACATATATGTCGACCTCGGCTTCGCCTCGGGCAACATATATGTGTTCTGAGACATTTCTCATTTTCTTGTCACAGGTGTGTAATATACTATTTCTTACTACGCCGGTCGAGAGTACGAGGTTACGGCTACGATTTCACGGCAGAAAGCCTCACTTTTATGCCGTGGTCGAGTCGCGCATGCGCTCTACGACGGGGAGCCCAAAAAAATATATTCATGCACTGACAACGAGACACGAGGCGGCAGAAAGTCCGAAAGTCGGTAGTCGCGCTCACTCTATTAGTTATGTTTATAAGCCTAACCTTACTTGTAACTGTTATGAATGTATCTGTCTTGTTATGTGTAAATAATTTTAGGTTGAAACTAAGTTAATTACAGAAAATAAATATTTATTTTAATGAAACGAGACTTGTTAAATATTTAAATTACAAAACAGAACGAGAAATATTTTTTAATCTGATAGATATTCTCAAACAAATAAATTCATTATTGAAGAAATAATCATTTGAAAAAAAAAATAAACAGATTTTTTTCTTAACTTTTTTTTCTATGCATTTTACGATTATTATTTCATTTTTCTGTTTTTTTTTTATTCTTAAAATCAAAGTTAATTTATAATATATTTATAACTTTAAATTTATTTAATTAAATTAAGATCTTTTCTCAAAAGAAATTAGTTATTACTTATATCTGATAGATACTTAAATATGATAGATTATAAATTAATATCTTTATTGACAGGTGTATTTGATGCCCCCCCCCCCTGACCAGCAGCACTCGCTTCGTTCGTGCCGCAAATGTCGGGGACGGGCATCAATTTTTTTCAACGCAATTTTTTGCGTACTTTCGACCGGATAGTAAGAAAACTAGTATACACTACAAGGGCAGAAATTTGAGAGCCCTGAACTGAGTGCCATAATGCCTTCGACTTTGCCTCAGGCATCATGGCGCGCAGTACAGTAATCTCAACTTTCTGCCCTTGTAATGTAATATACTATTAATTTACACATGTCAGTTTTCCGTACTTTCGGCCGGGTAGCAAGAAAAATAGTATACACTACACGGGCAGAAGTTTGAGAGCCCTGAACTGCGCGCTGTGATGCCCTCGCTTCGCCTCGGGTATCATGCCGCAGGAATCTTAAACTTTCTGCTCTTGTAGTGTAAGACTATTTAATTATTTATTTCGTAGCTGAGCGTTTTTTTCGAAATTTTCATTTGTTTAAAAGAAAAATATAAAACTGCAAAAGCTTTATAATCATGAGTACAACAAGAATAGTAAGTATCGTTTCTTGCAGTGAGTGCGATGCGAGAAAAAGAGGGGACCAGCCTTTAAATCACGTCAAATATTATCTAGAAATTTGCAAGGAAAAGTTGAAGATCTACAAGCACGAAAGCCCCGACTAGAAATTTTAATGTAAGACCTATTGGGCTCTCGTTGGGTTTCCTAATAGGGACCCCACATGGGGATGTCACGCAAAGTCCTATGCGGCCCTCATTGGGCAATCCCTCTCAGGTCCCAATGGGGAAATCCCCATCAGAGCCCAATCTAAATTTTGAAAGAAAAAATATTATGATTTTCGAAAAGATTAAAAACAATTTAGAACCATATACTCATATTATATTATGATCTCGTTAGTAAATTTAATTTGAATTGAAATGAAATCGTTGATAGAAAAAATCCTTGTCGTGAGTTGGGCTCGAACTTGCATCCTTTGGGTCCTCAGTCCTTGACGTTACCGCCGGTCCAAGCAGGAGTGCTGATGAGAAAATTTCCTATCTCGTATACATGAACTTTACCGGTTGACTGAGACATTATTCATGTTATGTTCAAGCTTTAAGAAATTGTTTTTTTTTTTTTTTTTTTTTTTTTTATCTACTTTACTGACGTGAAAATAAAATTTTTGTATAAATTAAATAAAAAATTTAAAAATAAAAAAAAAACGACTGAAAAATGTAAAAAAATTGAATAAATTAAAAATAAAATTCCTTAAAAATGTCCGATTAAATTTGGAATCCCGCTTATACTAACACAAAATTTTTTTTTTTGAAAATTAAAATTTTTTTGAAATGCAAGTTATTTTTTAAAATTTTATTGTATGGATAAAAATTTAATTATGAAAAAGTTTAATTCTTTTTACAATATAAATTCTTTTGCAAATATGAATCCTCAAAAGTTGGATATTTTTCAAAAATTTAATACTAACAATACTAATAATAATAATGTTTTCTCACTTTGAGAAAATTTTTCTCTTGAATATTTGATACCCATTTTATATTATTTTAGCGTGAAAGTATACATATTAAATGAAAAAAAAAAGATTCAATATTATATGATCTTCCCATTTGAAATGTTGATCAATAAAAATATTAATGAAAATTTACTTCTATCGAGATATTTAATTTTTTGGAGCAAGAGAGAAATTTTCTCAATTCTCAAGGTAAGAAAATTTACTTCTATCAAGAACTAAATTTTTTGGAGCAAGAGACTAAATTTTTTCAAAACAACAAGATTTTCTTAACTTAAATAAATTTTCTTGGATCAAGATACTTATTTCTTTAATAAGCAAGAAAATTAATTTTATTGGAATAAGTGAAATTTTTTGTGCCAAAAAAAATTTTTTTTTCGCTCAAGAAAATAATTAGGAAGAGAAATATTTTCTTGGCTTAAGTGAACCTTTTTTTCTGTGGAGTATTTGAATTTAATCTCGAATTGATCCCAAATTAATTTGGAATAACTCCGCTAAAAAAACTTCGGATTCACTCTATACGCGAATCGTTTAATTACTTTACTCCAAAACTCCGAGTAATGGGATTAAATTTTAATTTGGATTAAGATTTACTCCGAATTCATCCCGATTTTTTAGAATGTATTTTTAATCTCTTAAAATTAAATTTTTTAAAATATAAAGTTATGTAAAATTTGATAAATCTAAATTTTGTAGTTTTTATTTAACAATGTTGGATGAATTTTTTTCCTAATTATTTTCTATACTTAACGGCTAATTTTTATTTTTATTTCTAATTAATTTACAATGAATATATGCTAAGAATATAAGCTCACCAGATCTTTGGGTGATTGATTTTTTATATAAATAAACGATTGTCTAAATTTAAAGATTATTTATTCATGTATCTACTCTCAGGTTGGGTTATTCCAATTGGATCCTACTACGAGCCCAGCTAGGAAAACTCATCGATGCCTTATTTACATTACGTTGGGAAAATCCTCTTCGGTCCCACTTAGGAAAACTTAGAAATTTTATTTTTTTTTCCGTTGGGCTATCCCTCTTAGTTCCCACACAGGACCCTATTGGGAAAAACTGAATAAAAATTTTTAATTTTACGTTGGGATTTCCCATTTAGGTCCCACACAGGGCCCTATTGAGAAAAACTGAATGAAGCTACTCATTTTTGCATTGGGATTTCCCATTTAGGTCCTACGCAGGGCCCTATCGGGAAAAACTGAATAAAAATTTTTATTTTTACGTTGGAATTGCCCAATTGGGGGCGAATTAGGCCCTTATAGGGATTTCCCAATTGGGCGTGCCTCTTCGGGACCCAATCAGGTCCAGATGTATACGCTGGGTAATCCCAAAGTAGTTTCTAGTCGGGGCATTAAAAGCTGATTATGTAGTCTTAAGAACCTCACTTGAGTTTTATCAATCTAAAATTTTCACGGAAAAACAAACTAGACAAGTGTATCAAGAAAAATATTAAACAATATTTAAAAAAATTTTATCTAATTAAATTAAATTCCAGCAAAACTGCTAAATCACATTGTGATTAAAGGAATTTGATTTAAATAAAATTATTAAAAATATAGTAGCACTGAATTATCGAACAAGAAATTTATAATTAACGTAACGAAAATTAAGGAACTATCAATAGTAATAAACCAAATATAGCTAAAGACTAAATTTTGAAAAACAAAAATAAGCTAGTGAATACTAGTCTTGATTCAAAATGATATGACAAGGAGTGACAAAAAAAAACATAAGGAAAGGTAGAGGATCTATAAGATTTGAAAAAACTTTTCCTAAAGTATTATTCCGATACCGGCTGTTGACAGTGCATCAGCTTACCAGAAAACTAATCAATTACACACAAACACACATTGCATTAGTCATTTCTAAAGATCGCGAACATAACTCTGCCAAAACAACAGTTTTTAATAGCAATAACGTTTCAGCGCTTAGACGTTTTGTATCGTCTAAGTGTCAGTCAGAAAAGACGCTATTCGCATAGCATTAACGAGTGGAGTACCTTTGTCCACAAAACAACAAAATACTCTTAGAGGATCATCATCTTCAACCAAGACTGTGATCAAGATTGTATCATCGTTTGTGCTTTTGAAAGTTCAAAAAAATTCACCTAAATTATCAACTCTGTTCGAACACCACTACTATTGATACTAATATTTCAAAAGAAGATAGTCTTAATTTTCGACTGCTACGAGATTTCACCGGAAATTTCTTCATTGTCGACATGGCTGAACCAATTCTGGTAACTGACTTCTCAAATCATTTTGGTTCAAATCGTCAATCTCATACGTAAATGCCTTTACGACAACATTATTAATCATAAATATGATGAATTATTTTTCAAAACTGCGAGGTCAAACAAATTTAAGGCAGTTCAGTACGACACTTATTTTATGGGTTTTCTATAAAAGTTTGTCGATATTATCGCATTTATCTATCCAATTAAAAGGAAAGAAACATTAAAAACCGGGTTCACCCTCTTTCTATGAAACTTGAAAATAGCTCAAGAAGCATTTCATAAATTGAACAAACCCGGTATTTTTGTCCATTACCAAGTTCCCGTCTTCAATATCATACATAATTTAAAAGAAAAAAACAAAAATCCTTCTGATAAAGTTTGCATTTACCTTCCAGAGGGAATCAAGATTCTTTCTTTTTTCAACGAAGTGGTAACACAAAAAATATAATAAAAAAAAAGTTGACACCAAAGTCAAGCTCAAAATTCAGAGAGCCACTATAGATGGATACCTACCCACAACTACTATGAGGCAATATCATTTGAACTTCACCCGCTGTCATAGGAATAATGAAAGTAATGGAGGGTATATGGACCGGCGTGTCTACACAATACTGAATTAACTGTGACAGTGCAGCAGGTTGTTCAGAAGCGGTAGACGGCAACTTCTTTTACGTTTATTCTTTCGACATTGCCATCAACATGTTCAAAAATAAGCAATACTACCTCATAAATTTGAAGCTTAGTGCCATCTTAAATTTTAGCAGTGAGCTTTACAATTTTTCTCACTATTTTTGTAGAGGTCCAATAACGGTTTTACAATTCGAATAACAGTTTTATACATACTAGGGTAGGCCAAAAATAGATAGATCTGAAAAATTTGTGGAATTCATCTCATACATAATTTTAGATCGAACTTTACACGGAAAAAAGTAAACTGTAATATTCACTCGGATTCCGGTTACTTTTTACAGTTTCAAACTGTACAGCGGACATCGGGGTGGTAAAAATGTAAATATTACAAAACTTAATGTAGAAAGTATAAAAGCCACAATTTATAATTTAATATCGAAAATAAGTGATTAGTAGCTGTCACTATAGTAAATAACGACTCTCGCATGTTGAAAAATTATAGTTTCAAACACTAAAAATTGCCGTTTCAATGTGTAGTCTACACTATCATACCGAGTAACATGTGACTATGACCATAGTAAATAACAACAGTGGTTTTATAAATTTTACAGTTTCAAACAGTAAAAATCGCCATTTTAATATGTATTTTATAATATCACGCCAAGTAATTTTTAACAATACTAATAGTAAATAACAACTCTGATTATTTAAATTTTATAGTTTTAAATATTATTTTCGGATATAATTTATTAAATTTGTTATCGGGATTAATAAAAAAATTAACAATAAAAAAAATTTATTGATAAAAAATTTTTTTTTCATTTTGCCTTTATCTTGTTTTTTTCGTTTTTTTTTGTTTCATTTATATATTTTTTTTTTTTATTTTTGGAGTTTTTTAAAGGAGCTGGAGGAGGGATAAGGTTTCAATCACATTCTCATTCATTCATTTTGATGAAGTTTTACGCTTGCCTTAAAAATAAATTCAGAAAAATATTGCCCTAACCGAGATTCGAATAGTACCCCTAACGCACGCGAGACTATTACCTAACCGCAACGCTATACGAACGTTGGGGAAACTTTTTTGTCAGGAGTTTGATTAACCACGTATTACTGGCTATCTTGACCGTGTTAGTGTCTCGTGCCGAGTATACGTTGAAAATATGAAATATCTTCGTTTATATGTAAAAACTATTTACTGACAATAATTATAATAAAAAACAATACCAATAATTTATTTTTTGAATTTAAATAAAAAATAAAACAAAGAGACTATTCTTTACCCAGAAGGATTATTTTATTGGTGCGGTGATATTGATTAATAAAATTATTATGCGATGATGATTATAATCTTTCTATGACTTGGAATATCTCAACAAAATATTATTAATAGTAATAATGATAACAATAATAATAATAGTAATCATAATTATAATTACAATATATCGTGTACCTTAATGAAATGAGAAGTTTCACGTTTTACAATCAATTTAGAGACCAGTTATAAAATATATGATCTTATTTTGTAAACTTATTAATATTTATTTTAAAAATTTTTTTCATTAAAATTGTTGTCGGCGTTGTCCAACACGTGTTAAAAAAGTCATGCGCATTGGCGAAAAAGATAATACATACTAATGCTTTGCAAGAGCATTAACTTTACAAATGAGGAGAAGGGGAAGATCCCACACTCAGAGAATTTAACGTTTGAAACAGTAAGAATTCTACTTTTAAAATGTATATTTTACCCGTCCAAGAACATCAATAATTACAGTTTCATCTTTAGCGTTGCGTTTAAAATTTACCATTTTACTTTGTAAATATTGACGTTGCTTGTATCGAAATTTACTAACTGTAGTTTATATTTTTTACATATCATACGATCATTTTTTACGTACGAAATGATAAACATCAAAGTCAAAGTTCTTAATTATTATACTTTAACATTTTCGACTTTCACATAGCGAATATTACTGTTTGAAATAGTATTTTTTAGCGTGTAAACAATAAATTGTAGCGTTTAAATGATAAATATTACATAGTGACTAGTAAAATCACGATTTTACTGTTTGAAATGGTAATTTTTATAAGTTGATCATTACTTATTAGAACTCCACTATTATTTATTACAGTTTACTTTTTTCCGTGTACCTTTAAATAATTTAAACCAGTCGTCTTGGTGAAAAATCATTTTAGACCTTTTTTTGTAAATCATTCAATTTTTTCAGAAGATTTTTTATTAATTTTTAAGATATGCTAATTTTTTGAAACATAAAAAAATTTCAGCGAAAAAAAAAATTTCCTGTGTTATTTCACCTTTCGTACCTGTTGTGTTTTTTTTTGTCTCACGCACTATAGCGCCGTCCTATAAGTTGAATGTTGTTGCGTGAGAGAAATTCTCATAACAACAGGCTCGAAGGGTTAAATCGGAAATTGAAAATCGCAAATAAGCACTTCTCAATATTAATATTAAGAGCTCAAACTTTACCAAAAATTTTTTCCATAATCTTGAACAATATTTTTAAGGTAACCAAAGAAAAAAATGTAGTCGTATTTTTTGGCCCACCCTGATATTCATATATATTTTTATTATTAAAACTGACTTTTCAGTATCGAGTGCTTATCGATTAGCTTGAAATTTTTTAAGTATATGAAGTCAATTGACACAATATATGTATCGATTTCCATTGAAAGCAGTTGCCCATAAAATTGAAGCTTGTATCATTTAACCCTTAATGATTGCCCTCTTTTTGCAAAAAAGACTTTCGAATCTATTATCGTTTCATGCAGCAGGAGAAATTTGTTACTAAGATGGTAAAAAAAAAAGTAAAACGAAAAGTACGGAAGCTGAGAGGTTATTCAGATTCGGACACAGATGATGATGAATATGATGGCAAGTTGGTAAGGATAGATAAAATGACATACAAGTAATCTCTAATTATTTATTTGAAATCGTTAGAAAAGTATTTAAGTGTCGTAATAGTTAGTAAAATCGATTATATTATAATTATTGTTCATAATGTTGGATAGAGAAAGTGTCAAAGACATAATAGTGCACGCCTCAAACGCTCATGTTAATTCTTAATGTTAACGGCATGAAGTACCGTTTGTCACCACTGTAGCTTTTTTTGACCATTAAATGTCCAAATTGCTGTATAAATAATTTTATAAACATTATGACATCTTAAATTCGGTTCGTATGAATGTCAATGGTTAAAAATTCTATTAGAATAATATTTTTGAATAGATATTATCTGAAACTTAAAGCGATCAAAAACGGCTTTAGATGGAAAAAAAGGTGATTCTAAGTTTGTATCTCACGTAGTACCTCTCATACACTTACTATACTAAAGCACAGCACTTACTATACCACTGAGCTAAAAATAGCATCACCTCGATGCAAAATTAGAACTACGATTTTCTGTGTAAAGTGGCCAAATCCGATATTTTCCTATTTTTTTTATTAATTTAACCCTTTGTCACTCGCGCCATGATCAGATCGCCGCCTAATAACTACTCAACCTATAGAGACTCACCATAGTGCGAGCGAGAAACTAAAAAAGACGCGAGTGACGAAGGGTTAAAAACAAAATCATCATCTACATTAATACTAGTATAGAAATAAAATGAGTTTTTATCACTACAAAAAAACTTTAATAAGTGAATAATTATTGTTTACATATAATATAATCATATTTTAAATTTCAAAATTTTTCGCACTTTTAATTTTCATTCCCTCGTTATGATTGATGAGGTTGTGAAACATTTAATAAAAAAATGGTGAAATTCAATAAAAATGTTTTTTATGTTACACTAACTAAAATTGGTTTTTCAAAAATTATGATCTAAAAAGTTGAAAAAAAGCTGTTATGATGGCCAAGAATCAAATTTTAATATGTAAGAGTAATTATTCCTCATCAAATCGAACAATTTGAAAAAATGCACTTAATTTCTTAAATTTTTTTTAACAGTTTGTAGTGCTTATTGATAAGATTGTTCCTTATTTGCAGTGAACTATAAAATTTCTTTGGTTATCCAATTAAATCATGCTATACTTTCAAGAAACTGCTCTATTATTATCAATGATAAAGTGATTAAACCAATTAAAACTTGTAACGGGTTTTTATGCCGCTCAACTGGCCCCTTAAATTAAATTAATTGAAATAATAAAACTAAACAAATGAATCTAAATTAATTAATAAAAGGGCGCCACCAGGATTTTTAATCGCGGTTCCTGGAACCGGAACCAGAGCTGAGCTTATCTACAGGGAGAGAGAGTGGAGGAAGGTGATCTGAAATAAATAAATCTTTATTTAACAATGGATCCAAAATTTATTAATAACAAAAATAAAATAACAACTTGTGCACTCGCACGTACACTAACTCACTTAAGGCTAACTTAATGCTCTACATTACTAATTGTCGGCTCGGCAAAACATCAACAAGCAGAGAACGTAGTAACTTATTGACTAACTCCTCAACAACAATGCTAGTCCTCTACCCGGCAAACCATCAACAAGTAGAGAACGTAGCACCTTTTCTAATCACTAACTCCACGACCCGACACACTACCCAAGACTGTATGAATTACCCTACCCGGCAACCCATCAATAAGTAGGGGTCGTTATCAAAAATCTTAATCCTGACAGTATCCTCTTATGGAGCGTCTATACTGCAGTTTCTAACTAAATCGCGCTGTCCATCGGACCCTCACGCTCTAAGACTGTACGAATTACTCTACTCGGCAAACCATCAACAAGTAGAGATCGTTATCAAAAATCAATCGACAGTACCCTCCTATGGAGCGTCTATACTGCAGTTTCTAACTAAATCGCGTTGTCCACCGGACCCTCACGCTCTAAGACTGTACGAATTACTCTACTCGGCAAACTATCAACAAGTAGAGAACGTACGCACTCACACACACATAACCCATGCGTCTCACATACACTGATTCTACTTTACTTTTATTTTTGACTTATAAAAGTTATTACAAAATTTAATATCAAAAAATTGTTACATTAAATTTTACTTAATTAATTCAGTCGTTAGCTAACAATTAAATTGTAAAATATTTTCGCAACTAATAATTTAATCTCCAAAAATCTAAACTAAAAACCGACGCCTAAATTTATTCCAATTCAATCACGAGTTTAATACTCAACATTAAATAAATTTTTAGGAACAATATCGACGCATAAATTTATTTCAATTCAACTCGTAATTTATTTCTTAAATATAAAATAATTCTTGTAAAAAATTCATCAATTAATTTTAACTAAAATTCCCGGATTTAATGATCCATGTTGTTAATTAAATTCTAAGAATTTTATCAAGATGATGAAATTCAAATTATTAATTAAATTTCCAGAACTTAAGTTCAATATAAAATGACCACGTGGAATTTTCCGATTAAATAAATAATTTATGAATAGTTTATCTCAATATAAAATAAACTAACGAAAAATCATCCACGGGTAAATCAGTCTCAATTGCGCCGAAACCTCAATAAATTAATTCTCAATAAACAATATGATGTTAAAATAAATAATACTTTCTTGTAATAAATAATGTTAATTAATAATAATTCAATTGTTCTTAATAATTTCCGAATAAAATAATTACCAGGAATTTGCGCTCAAAATGGACGCCGGTATTCGTTTGTGCGTAGTAATCTTTGACCTTGGGTATACGTTAACTGCGTTGTACAAATTCAACCGACGCTTGACTAATCCGTGAGAAGACAATGGAACTTTCTCGAAGAATTTATTTCTCGGTTTTATTTTATTAAATAAAATAAATGTAACTAAACCGATTTTTCAGACGTTTAGAATTATTTATAATTAATCGAGTAAATTAATAAAATAAATTCTCACGACAATCAACACCGCAAGGTCCTTGAGCAGTTCTCGGGTATAAACCCCCTTGAGGAATCTCAACGGCAACTAACGAATAAAATTTAATTACAACAAAATAATTATTGAATTATTATTAAATAAATTATTAATGAGCAATTAATAACCCACAATTTAATTAATTAAATGAGAAGTAAACCGAGTATAAAACCCCGCGGTCCACTCCTAGCCCACAGAGTAATTATTGATACCTTGTTGAATATACGACGATCTAACTCACTACTCAAGATTGGAGTTCTAGATGTTATTGGCTTCTGTCGTCTCGTAACTACTCCGGGGATCCGTTCTTCTTGATTTGTGGCACACTGTCTGGTGGTTACACTACTTCTCCCTGTCACAACGCATAGCTCACCTATATAATAAACCCCAAAATACCCCCTCCTACTCTCTCTTTAGGCCCGAAGATCGAGGCGCACCAGTGCTAGTCAAATAGTTATCGATCTCTGGCGACTTATCGATGCAGGGTAATTTTACCCTGTTACAAACTGTTCGAATTAACGTCGAATGCCTCACATGAACTATATAGGACTTTCCACATCTAATACTGGTTTTTGGATAAGTATGAGCGCAATCCACACCAACTTAACCAGCTTTCGCAAGATATAACTCCGATTTCGTTGATTTTTGGCTATCGTTATATTATTGCTGAAGATCCATGGATATGTTTAAATTTTTTTTATAAATTTTTGTTTAGCCACAAAAAAGTGGCTAAAAGTGCACGGCATTTTGGAAAATGAAGATATTAGTTAAAGTCGACAATAATTTACTGGGGTATAAAAAGCGTTTACTTTTTAAACCTTCGTACATTTAAGTATGTCGGACCACCTTTAAAGAATTATAAATTTTATTTGTGAAACATTACTTCAATTATAATTCTATAATTATGCTTTATTTTACTATAAGTTTAATCACTTTTAACACACAAATGCTGTTAAATTTTTTCAACAATATAACAAATCGCCACTTTATTATTTCATGTTTGAGGTGTGCAAAGTAATTACAGTACGATCATAGTATATCATTTTATTAATACCTTCATACTAAAAAATATTCAATCTATTTTGTTTTTTATATTTTTAACGCATGTCAACTAAAATGCTAACGTTTGGAAGGCTGGACTCTCCTTCTTATCTAGGGTAAGAATTATTTGTATTAAAATATAAAAATTTTTCATCACATATTGCATTGAGAAATTCATAGAGGCATGTCTAAAATAATCATGGTATCAGAAGCCATATTATTTTAATTTTAACAGAATCTCATGTTGAAGGTCGATTCAAAAAACGATAACCTAAATTAGACCTGTTTGACATTATAATGATGAGTTGAAAAAAAAAAAGAAACACTTGTATAAGTTGATAAAAGATTGTGTATAACTGCTAGCCAATACATATTAATTGTAATTAAGTGAAATAATATCATGTTGCTATTTTTAACACAATTTTTTGCAGTAGCCATACTAGAAGGTTAATTTAAAAAAAAAAAAAAAAAAAAACTAGCACTTAACGTGACGAACCATCAAAAGCAGTTTTACAAAAATAATTATTAATCAATTTAGCATTGTTATAAATCTGTTCATTAATCATTTTTTTTCATAACAGTTTTTTTTATATTATTTACATGTATATTATGAATTTCAGATACAATTTTATTCGACAAAATCGGAAACTTGATTTTCAGGCGAGGCTGGGCTTTGCCTTCACGCTTAAGGCAAGCAAAACGGCTTGATCTTGTCTAAATCACGCATGCTGATTTTTTACCTCTGTGTTCTTAAAATTTGTCATTACATGTGATAATACACAGAAAAAAAAATTAACTTGAATCAAGAGAAAAGTTCTTAAACCAAGAAAATAATTTTGAAGAGTTTCATTGTCTTGGATCAAGACAAAAAATTCTTGAATCAAGTAAAATTGACTTAAACTAAGAAAAATTTCTTAGTTTAAGAATTTTTCTACTCAAATCAAGAAGATAAAATTCTTCAAAATTATTTACTTGATTCAAGTAAATTTTTTTTTCTGTGTACGCTCATTTTGCATGAAATCGAATTTTCGAGCTGATAAGTTGTCAGTTATTGAAAGTAACGAGTTGATTTTCACAAATTTTTTTTGTAGAAAATGTAATGCTCTACAGAGCTGTTTTTATAATTTTTATTGAAATTATCTTTTAACACCGGAAAATCATGTTAGAAATGAAAAAAAATTTTATCTTGTTATTTCTATAGGAGATTGAAGTTGATGAGTTAAACCTTCAATTGTCTCTTTTAATGAAAGTACATATATTTACATATTTTGCTATAAATTATTAGTTTTTTAGGTAGGATAGAAGAAATATATTGCTGCCCAAAAATAAAACATCCCAATTGCCCCTTCCTGATTGTCACATCTTTTTTGGTCTTACTTCGTCAGTCTTTGCTTTAACTTTTATTAACGAGCAATTTTTTTTCAGGTGATGAGCCAAGAAGTTAAAAAAGAGAACCCACTGCAGTTCAAGTTCCGTGCGAAATTTTATCCCGAAGATGTTGCTGAAGAAATAATTCAAGACATTACACTTCGCTTATTTTATCTGCAAGTAAGTAATCTTGTGATTTTTTTCAATGTCTTTAGTTATAAAGATCATTAAATTTAGTGTAATAAAAATTCATCAATTATTTATAAAATTACGATCATTTGAAGAATGATAAAAGAAACAAGAGGCGTCGTAAAATAACAGGTACAATGAATCCGCAAATCAAATATATATACAAGTGCCAATATTAAGGGGGTATTCTAGTCTAGAGGTCTGAATTTCGAGCGTTTTTTGGCAATTAATATAAAAGAAGCAGTTAATATTTTTACTATACAATTTTTTATCATTTGTTTATTGATATTTCAAGAATACAAAAAAATACATTTCAAAAAAAAAATAAATTTTCAAAAAGATATGTCCTTGAAGTAGAGACAAAAAAAAAAGGCCGTGTCCTCGTGAAAAGGATTTCTCCCTTTGTATCCATCTGAAAAAAAAAAACAATGCCAAATTATTGATTAGTACAAATGTCATTGTCGCACAAACCAACAAAACTTGAAAAAAAAATTTTTTTCACAAAATGGCGGCTGTTTAAAAATAGAAGTCGATTTTTTTACTCATTTTTCAACTTCCTCCAATTTTTTAAAAATATTACAAATTTGAAATTTTCAATTTTTATTGGTTAGTGCGAAAGCGAGATAATTGAAGAATATTCATGCTAAATTTCAAGTAAATCGGCTGATTAGAACCTAAGATATCTGCATCACCGTATCGAAAAAAGTAGTATCGAGAAAAATGCGTTTAAAGTTTAACGTTCAGTTTCAGGCAGCGTAACTGATAAAATAGTACGTATAACTTACATTCTCTTAATCAGCCATCCCAGCTTCATACATTGGGCCTTCCTCTACTTCATATTGACTGTTTTCAGCATTTCTCTCTGTATAACGAGCAGTTCTTTCCTCTTTTGAAGCATCTGAAGCTCGAACCTCAGATCGTTCAATCCTTACTGCGTTGCGCCTAACAGCAAACCCATGGGATTCCAGACCTATTTTTATTCCCATTAGACTCATTATTTGTAAAATAGGATAAAAGCCTTCATTGAAAATACAAACTGCTAAACAATTAGCAATCTCAATTGTCTGGGACCCGGCATGGATATGTTTGGGTGCAAATGTCCATATTAAAGAGTTAATTGACTCGTTGTTATTTTGAGTTTCGCTGCCCAAGCAACGTTCTAATAAAGAATCATCTGATAAGCATTCGTAAATAGGTTTCATAACTTTTAAAACCTTATCAGTTAGAGGTGGATTTTCATGGTGAAAGTCATCCTCAGTTCCTTCGGCCGCTGCTTTCTGCCACTTGCACCAGCTGTCTGGTTCAGGAGGGCAATTCATGTGGTGAGGCTTCTTATCAGTTGAAATTTTATGCAAGTACGTGGCCCATATTTCTCGTTTCATATCTTCAACGGATTCAGGATGACGACGGATAGCTAATCCGTAGTACGCAGACAACTGAGTGATTACTTTATCAGTCAATTTACCAGCACCGACACTAAAACGGCTGTAACTTTGAAAATAATTTGAATTTTGAAAAATCCTTTCAGGGAGATATTTTTGAATATCTAAACTATCGAATTATGAAAAAAAAATTTTTTCATTTTTTTCAAAATTCTAGACTAGAATACCCCCTTAATGAACCTTAAATTCTTATACTTTCTAAAGTTAAAGCTGCGGAGATTCTTCATGTCATTTTTGTTGTAAAACGTATAACACCAAATTAATCTATTAAAGATAAGTTATCAACGTTTTTAGACAACTCATCGAATTTTTACTTTTCAATGCTTATAAGCTATTGTGTTCTAATAGAGCTAAATAATTAAAAATGAAGTACTTATGTACAAATACGAAATGGTGTCGTTTATGTCAAAAACATGACAACCCAAATATGATAGCTGTCTACTCTGAATCTGCTCTAAACAACTTGAATAAGCCATTAATAAACTCAGTCACTGTTGAATTGCTGTTTCTCTCAGTTTTAAGTCTTATTTTAAATAACACCTTTTATAAAGTTCATGACTACCTTATCTATGAAATTAAGTCAGATTTAAGTAAGTACTTAAGAAAAACGAAAAACAAATTTCGTTACGCAATTTCAGTACCCATGATTCAGGCCTATTAAGCACTGTGTCAAAATCATTTGATCTGAATAATCTTAACCGAAATACTTTGAACTCAAATAATCTATTAACAAGCTTTAAACACTCGGTTATCAATTCATTAGATGAATTCGCTTCATTAAATAATTAAAAAGCTTAAAAAAAATTTCTCACGTCATTCGTTTAAAAACGGAATTGTCTTTTTCATGGCCAAAATCTGCTAGCACTTTTCATGATCGAAAGATAGATGCGTTATTTCATGCCAAGACCCGATGACCAAATGGCGAATAACAAAAAATACATGACAAATAAAAATATATGATTTTAATAAAACTTATAATATAGAAAAACATAATAACTGTAAATAAAAATAGGTGAAAGTTTAATTTACTTAACTATCATTAAGTCTTTTATGAATATATACTTTGTATATTTAAGAGTTAACGTAGAAGCATTAACCAATATAACAGGTAGTTTTTTACGAATAACCTTGGTAATTGATAAAAATTGTAGATCCAAGTTAAATAGATAATCATAACTTTTATTTTTGAAAATTTCAATACTAGATGCATTTATTATATGTATTAGGAACTCCTCCTAGAGGCAAATAGCATTAAGAACAAAAGAGAACTTATAGTAAGTGACAGCATAGTTTTGTATTTTGAAGTTTACATTGTTTTTCTTTGTTGAATATCACACTCTAGTGTGTAGAATTTAACATTCTAGTGTGTTGAATCATTAAATCAACACATGAGAGTGTTAAATGCTATATACTAGAGTGTAATATTCAACACACAAATTTTAACACTCTACAATGACGAAAATTTTTTTACTGTGTAGATCTTCAGTAAATAGCCCACGTAGACAAAAAGGCTTATCTAAATATAATAACTTATAAAAATAATAAGACAGATAATAACTCAAAAAGTCAGAATCACTAACTAATTCTGAAATCGGGAGTAAATTAAAACTTTTGAAGTGACCTTTTTGGAACAAATGAACTAATTGCTAGAGTTTTAAAAAACTACGAAATAATTAGTAGTTTAAAAAACTAAAAAACATGGTTTACTAGAAGACCAAACTAAAAAGTAAAAAATATTTTTCAATAAGTTCAAAATAAGAGTCGAGTTATAAACAAAAAAATTCATTTTATTGTGAAAAAGCGTGGGTTGCTTTATAAGATCTTTTCATAATAACTTTACTTTTACTTATATCTGTTGATGAAATATTTGCAGTAATTGATATTAAGCACCCCACATTTTTTTACGATTGAATTATTTAGTTTTTTAAATTATTTTTAACATAGCTATGTAATAGATTTTTGGATACTATGAATTTTCAATTTCGATCATAAATATGGTAAAAAGTTGTATCTACGTCAGGAATAAAAGTCAGGTATCCCAATTCGCGTTCTTACCACCCTCTCCTTCGGCTTGGTTCGCAACGGACTATTTTGAAATTTAGAAGACTATTTCCGTTCTCTTCAACCAAGTCACACTGCTTATGTTATTATTATATCTGATACTATAAAAATGAATCTTTGACATCTAGCAAAAGTATTTAAGAGAATCTTTACTAATCAAGTTGGGTGTTACTTCGAATCAGTTTGGATTCCACAATCATAATAGGGCAACGATACAATAATCCTTTTGGATATTACTTTGAAAATCAGAAGGTTTTGGGCCAGTACATAAGAAGTATCTCAGTATACTCACCACGCAACCTAATATTATAAAGTAACATAGATAATTTTTTGCAAAGTACACACATTCTTTACCACATGGTTCGGTCACCCATATCGTACCGAAGTTCAAGTAGCATATAAGTTACTCGTACGTCACATGTAACTCGCAACTCCACTTTTTCTCACGTAATATTGCGACGTATCATAATGATCGTAAATGTGATGTCAATGTGACGTACATGTCATTTCAGTCATATAATTTTGATATCGTATTATTTAACATAGAGTCTCTCATAAATCAAAATTTAAGGCTAAAGTTACATCATTGAGGCATCTTAGAGACATAATAAGTGTTACATGATTAATAAATTTGTGAATGCACAAAAACTATGAATAATATCACTGTTTTCTATATATCATAATTTATTGTTAAAATAAAATTACGATTCTTTTTTCGCATATCAATCGCAGACCATACCGTGCTATCAATATTGAAATTTTCAACATGAAAGAAGTACATGGAAGATCTGTAAGAGATCTTCCATGTTGAATCAGCCATTCTTAACCTCATATTTTCGTTTTCTCAGATTATTTGAGAAGTATCGTACGTTTTATTATTTTCAGATACATTTTTATTCGAAAAATTGAACTATGAAAAGTTTGAGATAGCTAACATTAAAGTTACAAACGACCTTAAAATTTTTTCAAATGAATTTATTAATGCATATATTATAAAAGACATCAGTTTCTTTGAGTCTTTGTATGTAGACATGTTTTCAATTATAAAACAAATAATTACTTCACTTTACCGGTACATATTTTATTGTATGAAGACTAGATATCATAACGGTAACAAGGATTACGTCATTTCAAAGTAACATGGTTACATAAAAGTGACATAGCAAATTAATGTAAAAAAACCTGGAACTTTTTATGTAGATAAAAAGTAAAAACGTTAATTCAGTAGAAACATAATCATTGTAATGTAAATCCGAACAAAAACAGTTTCACTGTAAAAAAATCGCGCCAAGTCCACGTTCATAAGACTATTAAAAAAAAAAAATTTTATTTCTTTACAAAAAGATATAAAATAAAAAATTAAAAAATCCAAGTAACCGATATGGTTGTATATGATTTTCGGAAATTAAAAAAAATTTTGTTGTAAATTTAAAAATTAAAAGAAACAATTTTGGAACGTATTTAGTGTGCGTGGTTACGAAATATTTCACTTTTTATGAAATTCCTAAAATCTATCTACTAGGACTTTTAAAAAAAATTGAAGTACACAATGACGCACACCAAGTACGTTCCAAAATTGTTTCTTTTAATTTTTAAATTTACAACAAAATTTTTTTTAATGTCCAAAAATCATATACAACCATATCGGTTACTTGGATTTTTTAATTTTTTATTTTATATCTTTTTGTAAAGAAATAAAAATTTTTTTTCTTAATAGTCTTATGAACGTGGACTTGGTGCGACTTTTTTACAGTGAAACTGTTTTTGTTCGGATTTCAGTATTTTTTGTAATTATAATAAAAATTTGTAATTGGTACCAACTTAAATCTCAAGTTGGCTGCATTTTTTATAGCAAACTATCCCCTTGAAGCTACAGTTTATGTAAAAATAAATGCAGCGCACTCTGACGGGTGTAGATGCAAGCTGTGAAATTTATTTTTTTAACTGTAGTTTCCCATCTATTGGACTATTACCATGCATTCTCGAATTACTTAGTCTGTGGCATGTCACTTTTTACATCGAAAAAAAGTCAGGATCGAAATTTTTGAGCTTGCTATAGTTTGTGCTGATAAAATTTAATAATTTCAAGTAGATTAATTGTTATAATTGAATATAATTAATTGATATCAGTAAAATAAAGTATGAATTACTGTTATAATATAAAATTTAGGAACAAGAAGTACCGTAGAATTAAATAAAATTTTGCAACCTCGAAATACCGTTCTGCTTACAGTAAACACACTCGGTAGTCTGGCGCTCCGTTTACAACGGATTTGAACGGAACTTGGCGCCAGATTCTACCGAATCTGTGGATCGGTAGTCTGGCGCTCCGTTTACAACGGATTTGAACGGAACTTGGCGCCAGATTCTACCGAATCTGTGGATAAGATGTAAGAAAACTTTATAATTTCAAAGTAATCTTGGGATGTAAATTTTATGTTATACTAGCGGACCCGACAGACGTGGTCCTGAACACACGTCTTAAATTTAGAAATTTTAGGAATGAGCTTGTATAGTTAAAAACATCATTAGTTAACAATACGCAATGGGCATTCCTCAATAATTAACATTTTCGTAAATATAAGCCCATTCTGATTTTATACTCATCGAGACCTTTCATTTGAGTACCAACATGAATTTTTTTTATATATATTTATGAAATATATAAAATATATGAAAAATGCATGTGGGTACTCAAATGAAAGGTCTCGATGAATGTAACATCGGGATGAGCTTATATCTTTAAAAACTTCAATAATTAAGAAATGTCATTGTATCTTGTCAACTAATGATATTTTTAAAGATATGAGCTCATCTCGACATTACACTCATCGAGACCTTTTATTTGAGTACCCACATTAATTTTTCATATATTATATATATATATATATATATATATATATATAGCTGTTACCCGCCCGCTCCGATGGGCACTTCATAGAATTGTATTTTTAGAGATCTAGACTTGAAATTTAATGGGAGTATTGTTTAAATTTGTACAGATTTCAAATTTTATCAGATTGGCCCGTTCCTTTTATCCCTGTGATTATTCTAGCTAATATTCATTGTAAATTTTAATGTGCAATCACTATGACATTCCAGTGGTTTTTTCCAAAAATGAATAATGACTGAAACGAAGAAAAAAATTTGAAATGATCATTGAAAGTTTCAGTTAAAGTAATTGCGTGTCTCATAAGTGAAGTTGAAATTTGGCTAGCTTAAAGCGTGACGAATTTTGCCGTTAATTTAAATTTCCTCCGTGACATCAATTTTTCATAGAAACTTATTTGTACATGTTTTTAACGAATTCTCTTAGAATAAATAGCCAAATTCCTTTTTCACATCTCAAGTGCTTAGAAAATGCATTCATTTCAATCTGTTACGTTCCCGCGATCCGGTAATAAGAACAATTCATGGGTTATGTGATCAGCAAAAGTAAAATGTATGTAAAATTCTTAGTCCGTTGAGTGAATAGCTACATGTAAAGTTAAATTTTGGAAACCTTACAATGACTTTTTTTGCCGCTGCTAAAGAGACGATTGTTGTGAAAAAATATAATTATTAAAAAAGGAAAATATTTAAATCCGTTGGCCTTGGAGGCCATTCCCGTAAGTTCCTGTTTCTCTTGCGATTCTATCAAATTCTATATCTGTAGGAACTGTATTTGAAAAGTATAAATTTTTTGACAATCATCACTCCCACACTCTTATATGGGAGAGGAATTCCATAAGATCCTATTCGAGAAAATTTCTACATTATAAACAAAAGGTTTCAACAAAACTTCAAGTCCATAGAAACTTTTGTTTGGAAATGAGAGATTTTCATTGTTAACACCCCCGCAATCCCTTCTAGGTTTAGAATTCGAGAAAATCCATTCTTAGCTGAACTTGACATCATACACGAAGATTCTCACCAAATTTAGAGTCTGTAGAAGTTACAGTTTGGAAATTAAAATTTTAGATTTTAGCACCCATCCCCAAAATTCCTATCGGAAATAGTCTTTATTGAAGTTCATTGTGAGATGATCTCTACATGAGAAATAAAAGATTTTTACCAAATTTAGAGTTTTTAGAAGCTATATTTTGGAAATTAAGATTTTTTATTGTTAACACCCACCCCCGCGATCCTTATTGGAGGTAATTCGTTGTAAAGTCCGTTCTTAAATAATTTCTATATTATATGTAGAAGACTTTTACTAAATTTGGGGTCTGTAGGAGCTATAGCTTGGAAAATAAAAATTTTATTTGTTAACAACTACCCCTACAAACCCCTGTGAGGTGAACCATCGTGAAATTCGTTCGTATATTATTTCTACATCTCTTACAGAAAATTCTTACCCAATTTGGAATATATGGGAGCTGTAGTTTATAAACGGAAATTTTTTATTGTTAACGCCCCCGCAATTCTCTTTGAGGTATAATATCGTAGAATTCGTTCATAAATTATTTTTCCATCACTTGCAAAAAGTTCCTACAAAATTTGGAGTCTGTAAGAGCTACAACTTTAAAATTCAAAATTTTCATTGTTTATACCCATCCTCGCAACCCCTGTGGGGTGAGATATCGTAAAATTCGTTTATAGATTATTTCTATATCTCTTACAGAAGATTCCTACCAAATTTGGAGTCGATAGGAACTATAGTTTAAGAACGGGAATTTTTCATTGTTAACGCCGTCGCAAACCCCTTTGGGGAAGGAATTTAATAAAATCCATTCTTAGCTGAACTTGACAGGAAAATTATACCGGAAGATTTCTACCAAATTTAGAGTCTATAAAAGTTACAGTTTGGAAATTGAAATTGAAAATTCTAACACTCACCCCCGCAATCGCTATTGAAGGTAGAATTTATTGAAATCCTCATTTAGATCACTTCTACATCACACATAGAAGACTCTCACCGAATTTGGAGTCTGTAGGAGCTATAGCTCGGAAATTTAAAATTGTAATTGTTAACACCCACCCCCGAAATCCATATTTGGAGTAGGTTATCATTAAATATGCTCTTAGATCATTTCTACCTCAAATATAGCAGATTCTTACCAAATTTAGAGCCTGTGGGAGCTTTAGCTTAGAAATTTAAAATTTTCATTGTTAGCACCCACCCCCGCAATCCATATTTGGAGGAGGTTGTTATAAAATCCACTATTAGATCATTTCTGGATCACATATAAATGATTCCTACCAAATTTGAAACCTATAGGAGCTATAGTTTAGAAATTTTTTATTTTCATTGTTAACCCCTACCCCACAATCTTGATTGGGGATGAATTATCATAAAATCTGCTCATAGATAATTTCTACATCACATATAGGAGATTCCTACTAAATTTGGAGTAGATAGGAGCTATAGTTTAAAAATGGGAATTTTCCATTGTCAACGCCTCCGCAACCCCCCTTGTGGGTGGAATTTCGTAAAATCCGTTCTTAGCTGACCTCTACTCGGCGAAAGGAATATTCCTACAAAATTTCAAATCTCTACGCCTTATGGTTCCAGAGATATCGTGATGAGTCAATATATAGGTGGAAATCTCATATATATATATAGATAGATTTATTGGCACCAGATGTACAGCTTGTCTAACAAACTCTGATACATCTTTCGCTTAAATCTACTTTTCTTACACTAATTTTATAATTTATTATTTTATTTTAGTATTTCAACTTGATAGTTAATCTATATTTCAATCTATAACGCTAGTAAATACTTTCTTCGACTTTGGGTCGTTTCCTTAGTTTCAGTTTATCGCATATAGCAGATTCTTTTCAAATTTGGAGCTTATAGGAGCTACAGCTCGAAAATTTAAAATTTTAATTGTTAAAACCCACCCCCGCACCCCCCTGTGGGGAGGGATATCGTAAAATTCGTTCATAAATGATTTTTACATTACTTACAGAAAATTCATACAAAATTATGAGTCTGTCAGAGCTGTAGCTCGGAAATTTAAAATTTTCATTGTTAACGCCCACCCCCGCAATCCATATTGGGGGTAGGCTGTCATTAAATCCGCTCTTGAATTATTTCTACATCCCATAGAACAGATTCTTACCAAATTTGGAGCCTATAGGAGCTACAGCTCGGAAATTAAAAATTTTCATTGTTAAGACCCACCCCCGCACTCCTCTGTCGAGTGGGATATCGTAAAATTCGTTCATAAATTATTTTTACATCACTTACACAAAATTCATACAAAATTAGGAGTCTGTAGGAGCTAAAAGTCGAAAATTTTTAATTTTCATTGTTAACGTCTACCCCCGCAATCCATATTGGGAGTAGATTGTCATAAAATCCACTCTTAGATCATTTCTACCTCGCATATAGCAGATATTTATCAAATTTTGAGCCTTTAGGAGCTACAGCTAAAAAATTTAAAATTTTCATTGTTAAGACCCACCCCCGCACTCCTCTGTCGAGTGGGATATCGTAAAATTCGTTCATAAATTATTTTTACATCACTTACACAAAATTCATACAAAATTAGGAGTCTGTAGGAGCTAGAAGTCGGAAATTTTTAATTTTCATTGTTAACGTCCACCCCCGCAATCCATATTGGGAGTAGATTGTCGTAAAATCCGCTCTTAGATCATTTCTACATCACATATAGGAGATTCCTACCAAATTTGAAGTCGATAGGAGCTATAGGTTAAAAATGGGAATTTTCTATTGTTAACGCCCCCGCAACCCCCCTTGTGGGTGGAATTTCGTAAAATCCGTTCTTAGCTGACCTCTACTCGGCGAAAGGAATATTCCTACCAAATTTCAAGTCGCTACGCCTTATGGTTCCAGAGATATCGTGATGAGTCAATATATAGGTGGGAATCTCTTATATATATATAGATAAAGTATTTATTCTTGGTTGTTTAACAGGACGAAATAAAAAATCGTTTCAAGTTTTGATCTATTGCAGCTATTAATTAAATATTTTGACTTTTTTTTTATTTTTATTTTACACCATGCATTTTTTCTAAGGGCATTATTCCCGAACTCTATTCCAGCCTAGTTTCAGAGTTCTAAAAGCTATAGATTGGAATACACATTTTTTTTTTAATTTTTAACGCCCTCGCACAACCCTCTTGGAGTTGAATATCATAAAATTAATTCTTGATAAACTCAAACATGCCAAAAAAAATATTTTGGCCAAGTTTTAAAGTTCTTAAAGCAATAGATTGGAAGATACAAATTTTTAATATTTTTAACGCCCCCGCACAACCCCCTTAGGGTTTAATATCATAAAATTAGTTCTTAGTAAATTCAAACATGCCAAAAGAAATATTCTAGCCAAGTTCCAGAGTTTCAAAAGCTATAGATTGGAAAAAACAATTTTTTTAATTTTTAACGCCCCCGCACTCCCTCTAGGGGTGAAATATCATAAAATTAGTTGTTAGTAAACTCAAAGATGCTAAAAAAAATTTTTTGGTCAAGTTTCAGAGTTCTAAAAGCTATAGATTGGAAGATAAAAATTTTTTTTTAATTTTCAACGCCCCCGCATTCCCTTCTGGGGGTGGAATATCATAAAATTAGTTCTTAGTAAATTCAAACATGCCAAAAAGAATATCCTGACTAAGTTTAATACCTATAAGAGCTGTATTTTTCAAATGTGAATTTTTTTCAATTAACACCCCCGCAACCCCTCTTGGGGGTGGAATTTCGTAAAATCCGTTCTTAGCTGACCTCTACTCGGTGAAAAGAATATTCCTACCAAATTTCAAGTCTTTAGCTCTAATGGTTCCAGAGATATCGTGATGAGTGACTATATAGGTGGAAATCTCTTATATATATATAGATAGATATCAAAAATATATCAAAAATGCATGTGGGTACTCAAATGAAAGCTCTTGATGAGTGTAACTTCGGAATGAGCTTTTTTTTTTTTTTTTTTTCTGCGAGAGGAGGGAAATCTTCATAAGACACCGGCTAGATGTTGATGATGTTGGTTGCCGGTAGTGTGAGATTTTTACTCACTAAAACCCTCCCCTCTCTTGTACCTGATACTGCGGGACCGCGTTAGCATTACTTCGCAGTACCAGGCCCCCTCCAAGCTACTCCTGTAGCTATTCCTCCGCTTTTTCCTCTTTCCTCTTCTCCAGCAGGACCTCACGCGTCAGCCTTCAAGGCCTCGACATATGGGATTTTTACGTCCTTCCTACTATCCCTTCCGTTTTGCGGCTGTGGCCGATTTACAGTCTGTACCCGCATTTGCCTGTGCCTCGCCCATCAGCACAGGGGCACAGTGACCGAGGAAACCACAGAAACCTGGTCAAGGTACAGTCGGCAAGGAAGCAAGCTCCGGAAATCGCGGAAAAATTGCGACTTAAGACTTAAACCGCTCGGCCACGCAGTCGCCTACATCGGAATGAGCTTATATCGTTAAAAACGTCATTAGTTAACAAAATACATTATCATTCGTTAATTATTAACATTTTCGTAAATATAAGTTCATTATGATTTTATACTCATCGAGACCTTTCATTAGAGTACCCACACGAATTTTTTCATATATCTTATATATATGATATTTATGAAATATATGAAAAGTGCATGTGGGTACTCAAGGTCAACAACAATTTATAAATAAAAAAATGTGAGCCGTCACGGGACGCCTGGCAGATGTGAAACATCGACATTATTTTGTAAAAGTAATATGCAGAAAAGAACAGATTGTGATAGGAACTAAATATGTTATAATGATAAAATAAAATATCACGACCCCTGTGATGATTGTTGGGTTCTGAAATATTTATAAAAAATATGTTATTAAAATATACAGAAAAATTTAAATTGGCTTCAATATATTAGTAAACTCAAGAATCTTAGCTAGTTATTTCAATATATTACTAAAGATCGTAAATTATAAATATCAATAATGAATGTTTCACTATAAATTCCACTATGATTAGAAAAATTAATTAACTTTTTAATGTTCATATTAATAGCAAATAAGAAAAACATTCGTGTGCTGCACGCCATCAGCTGATTTTGAAATACAATTCTGTCAGTCTTAATAAATTTATTCTCTAAGCAATTGTTTTAATACATTAATTTCAATAAATATCAAATTAAAATTAATAATTAATTTAAAAACATTATATGCAATGAAATTTATGTGAATTTTAATCTACCAAGAGAGTAGATTTTACATTTACTGGCGCTCAAAACACACCAAATATACGCGTGCTTAATTTATTTATTTATTTCTTCATTTAACAAAACCTAACAGCCTGTATGGCCAGTTACAAGGTTACAAAAAGATACAGAGATGTATGTTTAACAGTATTTGATACATGTTGCATGTAAAAAACAAAAGAAAAGATAAGAAAAACATAAACAAATTATAAAATATAAGTATAAGGTGTTTAACGCTGACATACGTTGTACTATATAAAAGTAAAGTAAAGTACAGTATAAAAATATAATTTAACATAATTTGTATGAATAAGTAGGTGATTATAGTATGATATTATGCATTAGTTAATTAGTCTAGAGTTAGTTATAATAGATGCAAGGGCATTGGCACTGCAACGCGATGAGTAATCAAACAGATTAATAAGAGAGTCCACATAGTGTGGCTAGTTGAAGTCGCCCAGCAACACCAATGCTCCAGCATCCAAAGCTGAGTGAGACGAGAGCAGCTCAGGGAGGTCAGAGTAGATATGTGCATGCAGGTCAGGTGGAATATAGATGTTTATTGTATATGTTTTTATACCAAGATTAATGAAAAAAAAGAAATCACCCACAGTCTCAACCTGGGGAGGAGTTGTATACCCTCAAAATTTAAAGGTATTACATTTAGCGTACTCCTACATGCGATCAGTACACCACCACCCGACCTCCTGAACCCCTCACGCCTGTCGCACCTAGATACAGTCGTGAATAATCGACAGATTCTTCACAGATAACAGAGAGTTCTTCGCTCTCTTTGCTTTTATTAGTCCAGTTATGATCTGATCAACAGAAACATGGTTAGCAAAGGTAACCTTTATTGGTCTAGGGTGGAGTGAGTTGGATGAATATTTACCCAGTCTTGAGCAGAAGGAAAATGAGACGTTATTTGCAAGAGTATCACAAATACTCTGAACTCTGGAAAGGTCATCTGCTTGACGCTCATTAGGAGTAGATATTTGAGATTCACCAATGCCTAAAAACAAGGCATTGTTTCTTCTGGCCATACGATCGTCTACTTCACGCAGAATAACACTGCTAATGCACAGATAAATGCATACTTTAATTATAAAAATATAATTAACTTACTGATGACTTGATAGTGTGTCATAGTGTGATTTTGCTTTCTTTGCAGGAGGGTGATCACTTTCACTCTCTAAATTATCACGGTCAGACATTTTATTATCAGAAAAATAATTTGTTTTCAAGTAAAACACAGGTTATGTGTACTGTAGTAAACAACACTGTATACACTACGGAGTATACACTGTAGGTATCCGAGCTCAGTGTAGCGAGAAAGATCGCTTAACGCCGGATCGAGTGGGAGAGAATCGCACAGTCGATTGCGCATGGCGACGCGTCGCCACACCGTACACACTACTGCATATAGACTGCATATATATACCATCATATAGCGTGGCGACGCTAAGCCACGGCATGCGTCGCCACGCCACGGCATGCGTTGCCACGCCAGAAATCGGTTTTACGTGCGGCTATAAATGTTTCACATAAAAAATCTATTAAATAAACATTTTCCCGTGGACTGAATTGTGAATCTAAACCATTCTGGAATCCACCGGAAGACACACAAAAAATTTCATTAAAATCGGTCCAGCCGTTTAGGAGGAGTTCAGTGACAAACACACGCACAGAAGAAATATATATATATATATATATATATATATATATATATATATATATATACATAAAGATAAAGATGTGAGAAAATTCAGATAGCTCGGACTGGGATTTAAACCCAGAACCTCCCGATTATATGTTGGCTGCACTTTAATTTTTAATTTTTCTATTTTTTAATATTTACGATTTTTTTTCAAATGTTTTTTTTTTTTATAAACCATCTTTTAACTATAAAGTACAAAGGAAAATTATCAAAATCGGTCCAGCAATTCATTTTTATAAATATAGATATAGATTTTATACATTGGTTGAGTATTCTTAAATTTTCTAATTTCCCGCGCAATTTTCTTCATTTTTTCTTTCATAAGAACCTTCTCCTGACAATAACAAACTCATCAAAAAAAGAATTATTGAAATCGGTCCAGCCGTTAACGCGTGATGACATGACCAAGGGAAATACACGGAAAAACAATCCTATGAAAAATTACTATAGTAACATCGTAATCCAGGACTAGACTTTCAGTATCTCGATTTTTACGATGCTGCCGTCTACAGAATACAATTTGAATTATTGAAAATTACGATGTTATTTAGTAAATTTTTTTTCCGTAAGAGCAAGTGAATAAGGATGCATACTATATGTTTTAATAAAAGAGAGACAGAGTCTAGTAGTTTGCGACGCCACCACCGAAAGATGACCAACTACTGTATCGAGGGTTTTATTATGTGACTGAACAGAAACTTTAGATATTCCCTCCGATAGCGTGAGGGGATAAACCTTGGACTTGAGGCGGAGAGGACACCGGGTTCGATTCCTGGATGATACAGAATTATTTTTTCGGTGACCTAAACCTCTTTTTAATTTGAGTGATAGAAATTTACGATGTTGCATCGTATAAATTACGATGTTTGAGTTCTGGTCCGGCACTGCAATGTCCTATACTAAAAATTACGATGTTTTCATTGTAATTTTTCGTACAATTTTCTTTCCGTGTAGGGATTCATTTTTATATATACAGATTAATTAATTAATTACGAAAAAAAAGTAACTTAAGACTTTGGTCATAGTTAAAGACGAATTTTAGACCATTTTTAAAGACCTATCAACTTTTATAAAATAAAGTTTATTTTATATTTATTCTTAAAAATTTTAGTAACTTTTCTTAATTTGAAATAAAACTATGAAATAGAACATTATAGGTATTCAAAAAAATTGTTTTTTTTTTTTAATATTTTTCAGGTAAAGAATGCGATTCTCACCGATGAAATCTATTGTCCTCCTGAGACATCTGTGCTTCTAGCCTCTTACGCAGTTCAGGCCAGACATGGTGACTTCCAAAAAGTTATTCATATACCCGGTTTTCTTGCCAATGATCGTCTTCTTCCTCAACGAGTTATGGATCAGCATAAAATGAGTAAGGAAGAATGGGAAAGTTCTATCACTACATGGTGGCAAGAACATCGTGGAATGCTTCGCGAAGATGCTATGATGGAATATCTTAAAATCGCTCAAGTGAGTAATTCAATTTTAATCTAACTATATCTAGAGGTTTTCTAATTATTAATCATTAATTTGTATATTTTTCAATTTTAAGGATTTAGAAATGTATGGAGTAAATTACTTTGAGATTCGAAACAAGAAAGGAACTGAGCTTTGGTTGGGTGTGGATGCTTTAGGCTTGAACATCTACGAAAAAGATGATAAATTGACTCCGAAAATTGGTTTTCCCTGGTCTGAAATAAGAAATATTTCATTTAATGAGAGAAAATTCATTATTAAACCCATTGACAAAAAAGCACCTGACTTTGTTTTCTTTGCACCAAGAGTAAAGATTAACAAGAGAATTTTAGTTCTCTGTATGGGAAATCATGAACTTTACATGCGTAGACGTAAACCTGATACTATTGATGTACAGCAAATGAAGGTATCATATCATATTTTAAAAACCTTTTAACTGAATTTATTATGTTCATAATTGATAAAATAAATTAAATTAAATTTTTTTTTATTATGATAGCTTTTTTAAATATTATTTTGAAAACAATTTTGATGGAGTTGCGCGATGTATTGTTTTAAATGCTACGCCAATATTGTAATAAAAATTTATATTATTTTAATCAGGCTCAAGCTCGAGATGAAAAAATTGCTAAACAACAACAACGTGAGAAATTGCAACTGGAAATAGCAGCCCGAGAACGAGCAGAAAAAAAACAACTTGAATATGAAGAAAGACTAAGAAGTATGTCTGAAGAAATGGATAGGCGGCAAGCTGAATTGAATGAGGCTCAAGAAATTATAAGACGCTTGGAAGATCAACTCAAGCAGTTGCAAGCTGCTAAAGAAGAGTTAGAAGATCGTCAAAAGGTAAAATAATCTAATGTTTTTGTTTTATCAATTTTAGATACAGTCAACGCTCTCTGTATTTGACTCGCCCGTACAGGACCATTCTCTGTATTTGACTCGTCCTTGTCCATAAGAGAGCTGTGTAAAATCGTCAAATACAGAGGAAGAATGTGGTCAAATACAGAGAGCGGTCAAATACAGAGAGGTCCAATACAGAGAGCGTCGACTGTAAAAGAATACAATTAATGACGTGATTTTTGTTGTATAGGAATTAACTGTTATGATGGAAAAACTTGAACGTTCTCAAGAAATGGAAGCTGCTGAACGTGCTAAATTAGAGCAGGAAATCCGAGCTAAGAGAGAAGAAGTATCACGAATCCAGTTAGAAGTCGAAGTTAAAGATGCAGAGGCTAGACGATTACAAGAAGAAGTTGAAGTTGCTAGGTATATATATTGAGCTTGATAACTCACCTGATTTTAATATACAAACGAAAAATATAAATAAAAAAAATATGCAGAATTGAATATTTGTAATTTGAAAATCAAGTGGTTCATCATAGAATGAATGAACCATATAAATATCTTTTACATATAAATTAATTTTTTTATAAATGATAACTTGATATTTTCGATATTTAATTATTCAATTTTTCTAAATAATTTTAAATTGTCATAAAATTCTTTAGATTACGTCAGGAAGAAGCAGATAGAGCCTTCCAAGCAAATTCAACTCCTTATCATCACCATGTCCAAGAGAACGAAGATGGCGAAGATGAAGGTGAGGATGAACAACCTCACAATGATGCTACTAAAGATTTAACAACTGATGAATCAATAATCGATCCAGTTGAAGAGCGTCGTACACTTGCAGAGAGAAATGAACGTCTGCATGATCAACTCAAGGTAAATAATTTTATTGTTTCTACTTGCTTTTGCACGACTCATGATGCGAAGCATCAGAGAGTGCTTTACGATCGAAAAATTTTTTTCGCCTCATTTTGGCGGCTATTTTTATTATTATAGCCTTGTTAGTTCACGGAATCAAGATATTTTGCATACTATTGTCGAGATAATTTAATGGAGATTATTTTCATACTTTTTAAAAATTGATTTACTGCAATAGAATTGGAAAAAAACACCAAAATAGGTCAAAAAATTTTCCTGTCCGTCATGTGTGAAACCCGAAAACACTGTAACTTGTGAAAAAATCCATTATTTGAGTTAAATTTTTTTTAAAAAAATTCTAATCGACGATTGTAGGTCACTGAATGCAAATGGCTAATTAATTCAGTGTCGTTTAATTACAATTAATAAAAAACGAAAACTACAAGACTGTACATCTATTTATATCCATAGAAAATTAACATATGGATGGTGATATATCTATAGATATTATGTACATTTATTCCACCAGGGGCGCTTGTGCAGTACCTTCCTACTACAGCTGTTTTTTCGGCAATTAATTTTGAACGACTTAAGTTTTTTTTTTTTTTTTATATTTCATAATTAAATGAGCATTATGAGTCGTGCACTTTTGGATTTTCCAAACTTTTTTTTTTATCTATTTTTTATTGTTATTTTATTTTTAAATTATCCAAATATAAATTTAAATACATTTTTCAGGCTTTAAAACAAGATCTTGCACAATCGCGCGATGAAACTAAAGAAACGACGATGGATAAGATTCACCGTGAGAATGTACGCCAAGGACGCGATAAGTATAAAACACTGCGTGAAATTCGCAAGGGCAATACTAAACGTCGTGTCGATCAATTTGAAAATATGTAAATTAAGACAAACATTAAGTAAAAAAATCCAAATGCTATAAAATACTTTTAACACTGATCTGTTTCATAATTATTTTTGTATTTATTCGAAAAATAGTGCTTGATTTTATGTAAGACCTAAAGGGCATATCAAAGGAATCGTTCTTCAATAATAATACTTCATATAATACTTAGTTTGGATCATTTAAGAAATGGTGTAAAATTTACTTTAGATATTTTGAGTATACGTTCTTATATTTTTTAAATATTTTTATTTAATAATCAAGTTATGAAATATACCACATTTATTTTAATAGTAATAAGCGAAAGGGTCATAGTTAACATTTTTATTAAAAAATTTCCAATTTTTACATTAAATGAAAAATGTTGACCCTGATAAACTATTGGCAGAAATTTCATAAAATGATTGTAATTTTATTGTTTATTACTGTCTATTTATACACAGAAAAATTTGGTTTTTTATGTTTATCATACATTTGGCCGGATTGAGATTGTAAATTTGTCGGGGCAGTTTTAATTTACAATTAAATTATGTATTTTTTTTTTACATATTTTATATTTGTAATATAGTTTTTCAAATGAAAAATAAAAAAAGGGTTTAGACTAAAATTTCTCAAAAATAAAAAGATATAGAACTATTGCAAATATCAAAAGTAAAATTCATAATTTATATATATATATATATATATATAAATATTAAACGGCATCATATACTAACAAATACTTACCTTTACGAGATGAAATTTTCCAATATAGCCCTGGTGGCATTTATTGAAAATACTTGAGTATTCTAAAATCGTAATAACTCATAATTTTATATTAAATACACTTGTGGCCTTTTATAATACATAATGTCAAATATAACAATATAATTTCATCGAGGTGATGGCTGCGCATTTAGTTCATCTATGCATTGTTCAATCATTTTTTTTATGTTTCATGAATGAATGGAAGAGCAATATTGAAGCGAATGAGAGCGGAAGAAGAAAATCTGAGTAAATGTAAAAAGAATGTATACAAAAATAATGATATAAATATTTCATATATATATACATATATATGTTAATGCAATTTTCATAAAGCATTTTTTATTAGATATATGAAAATGCACGAAATAAATGGAACGTATTTCATTATTCAAATTATAACTTTCTTAAAACTGCCATTTTATTGTATTCAAAGAAAGACAATGGAAGGTATAAAATTGATTTATTTTGATCGATGAAATACTTCAAACTCATATAATTATTAATCATTCTAGGCCGACAGTTCTTAAGAGAAACCTAAAAATATTTTCAAATAACATTTTTTTTGTTTTATCTCACTGTGTAATTTTATTGTTATCATAAAAGCAAATAATAAATCTAACTTTAAAAAAACATATTCAAGATCCTTTTTTACTCAATTATTATTAATTTTTTTTTCCGAAATTCCCTTAGATTAATTTTTAATTTATCAAACATCTATCGTTAAATACTCCCTTATTTTCTTATTAAATAGATAAGGGAATATCGACTGCTTTGATCTTATCCAATGCCGTTCATGATCGACAACACATGACGGCTGTGGATTAATAAATCTTATAGGTCATAGGACGTTTTATATGGCCGTGAAGAAATTTCAGGATACCTCTACCTCGATGAAGTAACGACATAAGTTTCTGGACTGGCCTGTCGAGCCTTCCGTTTTCCGACTCAATTGTCTGATGATCTACAAAAAATTTATAATTTCTATGAATTTGTTTACTGTGAGTTAGGTAATTTTTCATTTATTTTATTAACTTTATTACATAAATAAAGTTTGTGAAAAAAAATTTTCATTTTTTAAAATTAGACTATTTTTTTCAATTAAATAAAAAAAAATCAGCCCGCTCTGAGATTGACGGGAATAATTGTTCCATTAATTGAGGTTTTTTTTTGGAGAAAAAAAAAATAAAAAAATGGCCAACTTCGAAAAAATAACGTTTTATTTAAAAAAAAAAAAAAAGCGATAATTTCATAGAGTTGATCATGTTAATTTTTTTTGTCTATTTTTTCGAAAAATTCATTTAAAAAAAAAAAAGATACCAAAAAGTCAATTTTTGAAAAAGTTATGGCCATTTGAAAATAAGAAAGCTATTTTTTTTGAAAAATTCATAACTTTTTTTGGGTTGGATAAAAAAATTTGAACAGATTCCCAAAAATGTTTTTCAAAGGGTAGAAAAGAATGAAAAACTTGTGGCCAGATCGAAAGGGGTCGGGTTTAAAAGTGGTTGATTTGGCATGGAATACCCCATATATATATATATATATATATATATATATATATATATATATATATATATATATATATATATATATATATATATATATATGTCGGAGATAATATCGAGCTGGGTTTTCCTAGAGATAGGGAAATTCCCAATATTTTAGTTTGTCTGTTAGTTTCAAGCAAAATTGTAAAGCATAGAATATTTAATAATTCACAGATTCGGTAGAATCTGGCGCCAAGTTCCGTTCAAATCCGTTGTAAACGGAGCGCCAGACTACCGACTATGTTTACTGTAAGCAGAACGGTTTTTTGAGGCTGCGAAATTTTATTTAATTCTACGGTAATTTTTTTACCCAATTTGTTTATCATTACAGTAATTCATAATTTATTTCACCGTATTAATTAATTATATTTACTTATAACAATTTATTTACTTGAAATTATTAAATTTTATCAGCACATACTATAGCTCGCTCACAAATTTCGATCCTGACTTTTTTTTGATGGAGAAAGGTCAGTGCCACAGACTAGATAAAATAAAAATGTGTAGTAATCCTCCTATAGATAAGCAACTACAGTTAAAAAAAGTAATTCACAGCTTACATTTACGGCCGCCAGGGTGCACTGGAATTACATCTGCATAAACTGTAGCTTCAAGGGGATAGTTTGCAGTAAAAAATGCAGTCAACACGAGATTTAAGTTGTTATCAATTGTAAATTTTCATTATAATTACAAAAATACTAAAATCCGAACAAAACAGTTTCACTGTAAAAGTCGCGCCAAGTCCACGTTCATAAGACTATTAGGAAAAAAAAATTTTTTTCTTTACAAACTATACAAAATAAAAAAATTAAAAAATCCAAGTAACCGATATGATTGTTTATGATTTTCGGAAATTAAAAAAAATTTTATTGTAAATTTAAAAATAAAAAAAAAATTTTAGAACGTACTTGGTGTGCGTCATTGTGTATTTCAATTTTTTTAAAGTCCTAGTAAATAGATTTTACGAATTTCATCAAAAGTAAAATATTTTGCAACCACGCACACTAAATACGTTCTAAAATTTTTTTTTTAATTTTTAAATTTACAATAAAATTTTTTTTAATTTCTGAAAATCATAAACAATCATATCGGTTACTTGGATTTTTTAATTTTTTTATTTTGTATGTTTTTGTAAAGAAAAAAAAAATTTTTTTTTTCCTAATAGTCTTATGAACGTGGACTTGGCGCGACTTTTTTACAGTGAAACTGTTTTTGTTCGGATTATTTATAACTTAAGCCGATTATAATTTTTATGGTTATGGCGATGGGCTTGAGTCCGGAGTGACAATGGTCACCAAACGTAGCCGAGGTCACAGGATAGAAGTAATAAGTATACAATTAAAGATATCGACAGACAATGAGGGCTGTCGAAATATTTTTTGAGAGAAGAAGTACTTAGGGTACTGAGACGAGTAGTTCTCGTTGAGCATTGATCAAGTAAAGACCGCATACATCCTGCTGACCCCGGATTCGTTCTCGGTCTCATTCCCCAGCGCTTTTACCTTGTATATTAATTATATTTGGATAATTAATCGTAGTATTGTTTATACAAGTTAGCGTATATTTTAATTATTCTAAATTAATAAATAATTGAATAAACGAATCCAATGGACTGTACTAACGCCCCTAATAATGCTTTTCCGACATATATATATATATATATATATATATATATATATATATATATATATATATATATATATATATATCTATATCTATATATATATAATGAAAATGGTCTTCGTTTGAAGCTCAATCACGCCTAAACCACTGATCGTATCGACATGAAACTGCGACCATTCGATGCGAAATTTTTCCTAGATGGTTTATGGCTATTTATTTTTCGAATTCCAACGTTCCTTCATTTTTTTATTGCTGTTTTACTTTTATAAACATTTATCCCGCTAATAAAAACAAAAGACAAGAATTTTCTCTTGATTCTTTTGTTTTCATGGATTTCAACGGAGTATATTAAACGGATTATGTTCTTTTACATTCAGCTAAGAATCTACTCACACACTCCCACGCACCCACCCACCTACTCCCCCTTATACCCAATGGAATAACTGATGAAAAACAAATTTTCTTATGAACTCCGCCGTCCATCTTACAGCATTAAATAAATATTTTTATTTTTAGATTAGAAATTTTATTAATTTTTTTTTAATTACTTGAGAACGGCTGGACCGATTGGGCTATTTTTTTTTTCGTTATCTTCAGAATTGTCAGGAGAAAGTTTTGTAGGTAAGAAAATTTTTAAAAAATCCGCTAAAAACTTAAAAATTTCGATGGTAATCGAAGGATTCCCATCTATAGAGTCACTCATCATGAAATCTCGGGAACCATAGGACTTAGAAACGTGAAACTTGGTAGGAATATTACTTTTGCTATGTAGAGGTCAGCTAAGACCGGATTTTAAGAAATTCATCCCCCAAAGAGGATTGCGGGGGCGTTAACAATGAACAATTCCCGTTTTTAAACTATAGTTCCTATAGACTTCAAATTTGGTAGAACTTTTCTGTCAGAGATGTAGAAATAATCTATGAACGATTTTCACGATAGCTCATCCCACAGGGGGTTGCGGGGGTGGGTATTAACAATTAAAATTTTTCATTTTCCAGTTAAAGCCCCTACAGGCTCCAAATTTTGTAGGAATTTTCTATAAGTGATGTAAAAATGATTTATGAACAAATTTTACGATATCCCACCCCAAAGACGATTGCGGGGGCGTTAACAATGAAAATTTTTAATTTCCAAGCTATAGCTCCTACACGGGAAAAAATTTCTGGGAAAATTTACGATACAACTATTGTAAAGCTGGACTATACTTTTATTACTATTAATTGTCAAATATTTTAGAAGAAAAAATACTATCTATTCAGGAAAAATTACGATATTACTATTGTAAAAAGTAAGAGATGAAAATTTCCAGTGCTGCCTCTGTATCTTTCCAATAGAACTATAGCAAATTTTACAATAGTTGAATTGGAATGTTTCTCAATTAGTGTGAGTGATGGCCGTGCACAGCGCTAGACTCCGAGTTTATGTAAATGTTAAATGGTATGGGTCTTAGTTTAGCTCGGATAGCGTAGAGGGAGAATCTCTGGCTGTCAACACAGGGTTCTGGGTTCGATTCCCAGATAACACGAAAATGTCGGTTTCTTTTTTCGATTACTATACAGGTACCAATTAGTCCAACCTTCTATCTCTCTCCCTCCCTAATATTTCTTTTAAAAAAACCAACTGTGAATTTTTACAATAGTTAAATTGTAAAGTTCACAAACACATATTGTATAATTTGCTCTATAGTATCCGACTTTTTTTAAGACTCTTGCTAGTCTTATTTATTGGATAAAATTTACAATAGTAGATCGTAAAAATTACTAAATGAGAAGTATAGTCCACCGTTACTATTTTATGTAGTAAAAATTACAATAGTAAAATAGTAAAAACTCCTTCAATTTTCTTTCCGTGTATAGACTCCAAATTTAGTGAGAGTCTTCTATATGTAATATAAAAATGATCTAAGAGCGGATTTTACAATGAATCACCTCCAATAAGGTTCGCGGGGGTGGGTGTTAACAATAAAAAATTTTAATTTCGAAATATAGCTTCTAAAAATTCTAAATATGGTAGGAATCTTTTATTATTCATGTAAAGATTATCTCAAAATGGATTTCAATAAAGTCTACTTCCGACAAGAATTGCGGGGGTGGGTGTTAAAATCTAAAATTTTAATTTCCAACCTGTAACTTCTATAGACTCCAAATTTGGTGGGGATCTTCGTGTATGTGGGGATATTCGTGTATTCCTTTCAACAATCGTCTCTTCGGCAGCGGAGAAAAAGTCATTGAGAGGTTTCCAAAGCTTAACTTTACATGTAGCTATCCAATCAATGGACTAAGAATTATACATTCATTTTACTTTTGCAGATCACATAACCGATGAATTCTTTTATTGCGGGATCGCGGAAATGTAACAGATTAAAATGAATGCATTTTCCAAGCACTTGAGATGTGGAAAAGAAATTTAGTTACTTATTTCAATAGAATTTATAAAAAAACATGAACAATTAATTTTCTATAAAAATTGATGTCACTGAGAAAATTTTAGTTAACAGAAAATTCGTCGCACTTGAACCTAGACAAATTTCAACTTCACATATGAGACTTGCAATGACTTTAACTAAAACTTTCAATGCTCATTTCAAATTTTTTTCTTCGTGTCAATTATTATCAATTTTTGGAAGAAAGCCACAGAAATATTATAATGATTCCACATTGAAAGTTACAATGAAAATTAGCTAGAAAAATCACATGGATGAAAGATACAAGCTAATTCAATGGAATTTGGAATTTGTGCAAGTCTAAACAATATCGATGCTTGCAGTTCTATCCACGGGGCATATTTATGTTCATACAAAAATTAAAAAAAAAAATTTAAAAAACGGTTGACCCTAAAGGCCATCCCTGCAACTTCCCGCTAATTTCATATTTAAACGCTCAAAATTGCACTTACTACCGACCTTTTACTATCTGGTAAAAGTTTAATAAAACACTATTTCTTAAATTTAAAAACTGCAATAACTTTTGAATGAATAAACCGATTTCCACATGGTTGGTGGCATTAGACGCAGTTTTTCAGGCCTCATGAAGAACCTTTAAGTTTAAATTGATCAAACAAGGAATTTCGGTGTAATTCGAAAAAAACACTTTTTTCGATTTCTTTCGTCAACGATAACTCACGAACGAATCAACCGATTTTGACCGGCTTGGTGGCGATCGACGTGGTTTTTTTATAAGGTGAAACATAAAATTTTATTTATTTTCTATTTTAATTCGCCCAGCGAAGCGGGCGGGAAACGGCTAGTATATATATATGTCGGAGATAATATCGAGCTGGGTTTTCCTAGAGATAGGGAAATTCCCAATATTTTAGTTTGTCTGTTAGTTTTAAGCAAAATTGTAAAGCATAGAATATTTAATAATTATTTATAACTTAAACCGATTATAATTTTTATGGTTATGGCAATGGGCTTGAGTCCGGAGTGACAATGGTCACCAAACGTAGCCGAGGTCACAGGATAGAAGTAAAAAGTATACAGTTAAAGATATCGACAGACAATGAGGGCTGTCGAAATATTTTTTGAGAGAAGAAGTACTTAGGGTACTGAGACGATTAGTTCTCGTTGAGCATTGATCAAGTAAAGACATCGAATATATCCTGCTGACCCCAGATTCGTTCTCGGTCTCATTCCCCAGCGCTTTTACCTTGTATAATAATTATATTTGGATAATTAATCGTAGTATTGTTTATACAAGTTAGCGTACATTATATTTCAAAATTTAGATCAGTGTTATATTTTAATTATTCTAAATTAATTATGGAGGGTAGAAGTTCTTCTACCCTCCATAAAATTAATAAATAATTGAATAAACGAATCCAATGGACTGTACTAACGCCCCTAATAATGCTTTTCCGACATATATATATATATATATATATATATATATATTCGCGTAAATGATTGCATTATTCACTACGATACGACAATTAAGTATCTTGGCGTGTTAATTGATAGCACTCTCACCTGGGAAAATCAGGTTATGAGTGTTTGTAATAGGGCAATGCGGGTTCTGGCGCAGTTGAAGATTAATAATGAAATCTTCAACGAAAAACTGCGTATGAAGCTTGTCACCACGTTAATATTCCCAGTGTTTGATTATTGTTGTGCGGCTTACTGCAATATTACTAATTACTCGCAAATGCGATTACAGCGCAAAATGAATTGCTGTGTTCGCTATATCTATAAAATTGCGAGGGCTGAACACATTACTCCGTACTTTAAGAGGCTAGGTTGGTTAAAGCTGAGTGACAGAAGAAACTACTTTATAGCATGCCTATTTTACAAAGAAATATATTTAAATTATCGTCAGCTATTTAAATGTCACTTAGAATTTTTGCCGGTTGCGTTGCGTAGAGGCGATGTAAGGGAAGATTATCTGCGGCTACCTAGATCTAATTGTTGTGGCTGAGGATAATCGGACACTAGCGTGTATTTAGCGGGTACTTAGCGTGAGTTATAATCTAAGATAATTTGGAGTAGACATTTAGCGTGAATATAATATTATCTGAACTGTGAGCTTTTATCTGATGGACTTTAGCGTGAATGGAAGCTTTTATTTGGATTTCAGCTGGAAATTTTCTTTTAATAATCAATATGATTTGTTTTTTACAATTATTTGCATAAATTTTATTGAGGACGTAATTGTATATAATAATTATAAAATCCACCGTAACATATATTTTTAATTTTCACTACAAATAACCTTATAATAACATTGCATGATTTTTTGTTATGTTACACCAGACGAAAAATATACAACGTCGTTTGCTCGGTGTAAATAATGAAGTGACACAACAGTATGTCACATCAAGCGATCACTCTCGGACGCAACCGCCATCTTTTTCTTTTACCCGGGAAAATTCAAATTCAAAATTAATATTAAAAGTAAGGAGGATTGAAATTAAGATAGATCAAATTTTTAAACAATACAGTGGAAAGCTAAATTTTTAATGTGTCATTAATATTAAATGACATTAATTATACCCAAGCGTAACAAAAAAAATGTTAACTTTCTAATAGATTTTACTCAACAAAAAATTAGAAATAAATAATCCTCAACTTAAATTATCAAAACATGCATAAAAAAAAAATTTGTGCCGCTTGGGCATGTGAAAAAAAAATCGAAAAAAAAATTTTGAGCAATTAATTATTGAAAACCGGACTTTGAATCTTTTTTTTTTTTTATCTTAAAATAATCTGTGAGAAATGATTTATACAGATGAAAGTTTTTCGTTTCCTTATATTTCGTGTGTTCGATGAGATTATAAAAAATAAATATATTCGGCTAATATTAACTATTTATTACACGTTGAGAGTCCTATTTTTTAAAAGTAATTTTTCAAAACCTTTGTCAAAAAAAAAATTTTATGATTGTTATTTCATACAGAATTAATTTCGATTAATAACACACTAAAAATTCAGCTCGTTGTGTCTAAATTGTTTCTATATTCTATATTTCTTAATGTGAATTCTCCTTATTTTTATTAACAGGAATATTTTTATTTGAATTTTTCAGGATAATAAGTTATTATTGGTTTATATTTTCAAGTGTTAAGAAATTTTGTTAAATGGTTTATTTTACGGTAGGTATATTTAAAAATTTAGTTTTTAACTTGAACCAAAGTTAATTAGTAAAAACTAAAAACTATATATGAATCAGAATAAAAGTTGTTTCATATTTTTTGAATGAAAAATTAAATATTGGCTCTAAGAACTTTTTCAAGTTATTTATATTCTTTTAGTTTTTATTCTGTTAAATAATGGTCAATGATTTTTTATTTAAACGAATCATAATTTTTTTCTGATGACATATTTGACGAACACCTTTAATTTAAATCAAAAATTTTCAATGGTAATGTAGAACGCAATACCATTAGAGCACAAATTAAGTTTCTAGTAAGAAGTAAATTTTCCATAGTAACTTTTTATTTATTCTGTTATATATGTTTTCTGGTATATGCTTGATATATTCCTACATCAAATGTAAAAATTTTACAACTATTGCAAAAAAAAAAAAATACAATTTTATCATTAATTAAATTAATTGATACCTCAGTCCCTGGATGATTATGTGCAAGATTTAAAGTGCTAATCCGAAGTACCTGCGCATTCAGAGGTTTATTAATTTGAATAAAAAATGGACAGTTACGCTTGAAAGAGCTAAAAAAACAAACAGTTATTAATTTGGTCTTATAAATCATCGTGAAAAACGGATAACTGTTTATAAATATTGATTGAAAAGGATTAAAAATCATAAAATTTGAATTGTTTTCACACAAGTGTGTTCAACTCGTCATAACTATTAAATATTTGTTTTTTAAAAAAATACTCACTCATGGAACTTGCCATTGTTGATAAATGGTATTCAATTTAATTATTTATTCGCTTGCTGCTGTAAATACTTCATTCACGCTGGAGTTGTGCGGCTCACGCTAGAGCTAAATAGATTCACGCGGTTCACGCCAGAGCCCCGCCGATTCACGCGGCTAACGCTAGAGCTACGCAGATTCACGCGGCTAACGTTAGAGCCACGCAGATTCACGCGGCTAACGCTAGAGCTACGGAGATTTACGCGGTTCACGCCAGAGCCCCGGATGTTCAACCAGACTTAGATAATAATAATGATGATAATAATAATAACAAATAAAATTGTTAAATGAAAATTATATTTATCACTTTGGACGTTAATAATTAAGATAAAAATATCATGAATATCCATCAGTCCTACGCGTAGTAGGCAAATCATTAGTTATTATAGTTACTTTGAAGCTAATATCAATGATGCTGAAGTTAGTTAACAATTTTTGCAATTTTTATAACAAATAAATCACACTAAAAAAATGCTTCTAAAAATTTTCACTAATAATTTTTTGTTAATTTTTACATGTGAAATTTTTTTATTAAATTTTTTTCATAATAATTTTATTGGTATAAATTTATTAAAAAATTTCTAATAATTGTTAATTTTAGTTTCATTAATATTAAGATTCGATTAATCTACAGGTGAATCGCAACTTGAATAAATTTAATTTAATGTTGAATAATATATCGACATTAAATTATCAATTTATCTATTGGTGCAGTGCTACATGAGTGAAACTATAAGAATGTTGTCTTTTATATCACTACCATAACATCAGTTATTACTTCCATAACAAATTTTTTCTAAAACAAATTGTACTCACATAAATAGATAACTGTTAAAAATGTATACCACAGTAAAATTTTATCGCGTTAAAAATTTCATAAGGGAGTATAAAAATTATATATCATTATGGCACCCGGGAACCATAAGGGCATATAATAAAAAAAAATCTGTTTTTTTCTCTAGCTCCAAAAAAAATTTGTTGTTCGGAGAAAATTTTTTTTTTGCAATTCTGCACGTTATATTCAAAAATATGTTGATTTCTGAAAAAAAAAAATTTTTTTTTATACGCCCTTATGGTTCCCAGGACCCACTTCGGATGCCATAAGGGCGTATGAAAAAATTTTTTTTTGGTAACCAACGTATTTTTTTATGCAATGTGCAAAAATACAAAAAAAATTTTTTTTCTAAACTAAAAATTTTTTTTGGACTTAAAGAAAAAAACAGAATTTTTATTATACGCCCATATGGCTTTTCACTGGTACCTTTTGCCGGTATATACCTTTATGGCATCTGAAACGCGTTATATTACTATTATAATATTATTATTGAAGTAGTTATTAATGTGACAATGTTTATTTTAAAAAAAATTTATCAAATTATAAATAACTCATGTTATTGATGATATAGACAATTCAACATTAATATAGCTTCATATGTGGTGAATTTTTTATTATACACCTTTCAATATCAGCATTTTTATTTTAAATAATTACTAATTATTGTATTTTGTAAGTTTTAGGTCCTATACAATGCTATAAAAAAAATAATCTGGATATATTTTCACTACATAAATCGATGGTCGAATTATAAATAAAAATTATCACTATATGACTTATGACACCCAACATCAGAGAGCATTTCATATTAAAAAACCTAGCTTACGGAATACGCACTGATAGAAGGATTTGTTTATAGTTAAAAATATTTGTTAATATTTAACAAATCATTTATTAGAGACCACTTTTTACTCCTTAACAAATATTTGTTAGTATTTAAAAAGATTTATTAATACTTAATAAATGAATATTATAGATTTATTAAACACAAAATAATCAGTTTAAATAGTAAGAAATATTTGTTTAATACTAAAAAGTGCTCTATAATAAATGATTTGTTAACTATTAACAAATATTTTTTAATACAAATAAATCCTTCTATCAGTGCGGGTGGCTAAGAAAATTCATAATAAAAGTAAACAAAAAGTTATTTTACAAAATTTAAGCTATTAATATTATTTTGAGAAAGCAAAAAAATTATTCCATGTTTTTGTTGATTTCATAAATTTTGTAATTTGAATTTTTACTGTAAAAAAGTGGGCAAACGGGTTCAGTCATTTACAATTAATAACGCATTAAAAATTCAGATTTGAATCTTCAAATCGGCAGTAACACAGCTGTCCTCCAGATTACTCAACTCTGTGACATCCTGTACTCCACCAAAATAATTTAATAACTTAAAAAACTTTTACAAACTTCTTTCACTACTCGATACTAACTTTATTCAACGTTAAGTTCACTTAGTATCAAGTGTACTCGATGATATCTCGACTCAATAATATATTAGAAGTGATAGCGGGCTTTTAAGAATCTCTATTCAATATTTTTTTAATTAATAATATGTTTATTTTGAACTCAGGTACTTAAATTAGAAAAAAAACTTTAAATCAATAATTTCATTTTTAAAGAATAAAACTATATTGTTTTACAAACATTATTCGATGTCACTTTACTCAATTAAATATAATTTGTAAATAATAAATAATAAATAAAAATTTTTTTTTAATTTATTAAATTATTTTATTGGAGTACAGATGGCACACAGCCGAGAAATTTTAAGTATAGGTTTTGTTTTTGCCGAATAAAATATTAAATAAAAAAATATTGAATAGAGATTTTTAAAAGCGCACCATCACTTCTAATTAAATATATCATTGAGTCGAGATATCATCGAGTACACTTGGTACTGAGTGAACAACGTTGATTAAAGTGATTAAAGTTTTTTTTTAAGTTAAATTATTTTAGTAGAGTACAGGAAGTCGCAGAGTAATCTGGAGGACAGCTGTGTTACTACCTTCAAATCAATTTTATTTATGCTCTAATGTTTGACCCATCTTAATATGAATTCTAATATTTATTAAAATGAACTTTCTATTTGAATTTTCCCGGATGAAAAAAATGGTGGTACATTCTGGGGGAAAAAGTGATTTGAAATTTAAACACACTATAGGTAGATATTAAATGGCATGTAGGTCATGCAACAACAATCAACATAACCTAGGATGAATTGACCGTTTCTTTTTTTAATTAAAAAGTTTGATATTTATCTATGGTTAAAGACATATTCTATGTTTAAAATAATGTAAAAGCTTCTGTTCACGCTAAAAGCTCAGATAATTTAATACTAACGCTAATTCTTCAGATAATTTATCTCAAGTGCCAGTCACGCTAAATTACCGCTGTAGTCACGACAGTGTCCGAATAGCCTTACCGAATTGTTGTATGTATGATAATTCGTTTCTTGTTCGTGGTATGCATCTGGAATGCGCTGCCAGCTGAAATTACAAATCCGAAAGTTTCGAAATATTCCGTAGACTGTGCTATGATTATTATTTCCAAAATTATTGATCTGCTATATTGAACGTTTATTCCTGCTATTGAAGGTTGTTGAGCTTTGTATAACACAAGTATTATTTATAAGCATGATTAACATGTTATTACTGTTAATTACTATCCGAACAAATACAGTTTCACTGTAAAAAAATCGCGCCAAATCCACGTTCATAAGACTATTGAGAAAAAAAATTTGTTTTTTTCTTTACAAAAATATATAAAATAAAAAAATTAAAAAATCCAAGTAACCGATATGATTACTTATGATTTTCGGAAATTAAAAAAAATTTTGTTATAAATTTAAAAATTAAGAAAAAAATTTTGGAACGTATTTAGTGTGCGCGGTTGCAAAATATTTTACTTTTAATGAAATTCGTAAAATCTATTTACTAGGACTTTAAAAAAATTGAAATACACAATGACGCACACCAAGTACGTTCCAAAATTTTTTTCTTAATTTTTAAATTTATAACAAAATTTTTTTTAATTTCCGAAAATCATAAGTAATCATATCGGTTACTTGGATTTTTTAATTTTTTAATTTTATATATTTTTGTAAAGAAAAAAACAAATTTTTTTTCTTAATAGTCTTATGAACGTGGATTTGGCGTGATTTTTTTACAGTGAAACTGTTTTTGTTCGGATTTTAGTATTTTTTGTAATTATAATGAAAATTTACAATTGATAACAACTTAAATCTCGTGTTGACTGCATTTTTTACTGCAAACTATCCCCTTGAAGCTACAGTTTATGTAGATGTAATTCTAGTGCACTTTGGCGGCCGTAAATGTAAGCTGTGAATTACTTTTTTTAACTGTAGTTGCGTATCTATAGGAGGATTACTATGCATTCTCGAATTATTTAGTCTGTGGCAGATCACTTTGCCCATCGAACAAAAGTCAGGATCGAAATTTTTGCGTTGCTATAGTTTGTGCTGATTAAATTTAATAATTTCAAGTAGATTAATTGTTATCTATATATATATAAGCGAAATACCACTCACTCATCACGAGATCTCCGAAACTATTCGCCCGATTGACTTGAAATTTAGCATAGTTACTCCATTCGTGATGTAGACGCTCACTAAGAACGGATTTTACGCAATTCCTAGCCAAAATGAATTTTTCGTCTACCATCACATATGCCCTCCCCTCCCCTCCCTCTCATTCTTCTCCTCCCCTCCCGTGCCCTATAATCTTTCCCCTTCCCTATATCTCTCTCTTTTTTTGGGAGCGAAATATCATTTTGACCCTCTAATCTAAGAAACCATCAGTGGCACCCGTAAATTATCGAACTCAACCCCCCTACAACCACCCACGCTAATCAACCTTTGCCATGGTTACCATTGTCATGGTTATCGTTGCCATGGTTACCGTTGCTATGGTTACCGTTGCCGTGGTTACCGTTGCCATGGTTACCGTTACCATGGTTGCCGTTACCATGGTTACCGTTATCATGGTTACCGTTGCTATAATAACTGTCAAAATGATTGATTTTAAATTTTATCGATTGACTGTTGGGACAGTAGGAATTCATAATCATACGTTTTTAAGAAAGAATAGCTAAATCATTAATAACTGAAATAACTTATATGTATTGGAATAATCATGAAGGATGAACTCGATTATATCATAACACAGATAAATTAAACATAAATATTATCAAGTTGATATTGTTAAATGATTATACTGATTTTAATGATTAAAATTAAAATGGTAAATTGTGTCTGATGCGTCTTCTCTAAAATTTTACAACGATATCGTTAAATTATTATAAAAAACGGTCGATTTAAGATAATTTCTAATAAAATGAGTAATAATAAATATATTTTTAATACCACTTAATTTGTTATGAATTTATTAATAACTAGCTGATACCCGCCCGCTTCGATAGGAATACAATAAATTTTTATGGTGGGACCTAGATGAAAAATATAATCCAAATGGTTAATTTCAAAAGATAATGAATATAAATTTTGAATTAGAGAAAAGTGATTGTTTGTGATGACCGGTGTTAGCGAGTATTAAATATATGAGAAAAGTATTTTATTATTAACATTTTTTAAAATTAAAAATTATTGACATTTTTAAAATTAAATAATACTATGAAGCGGAAAAGAATAGGAGTTACGGATAATTATTACGTGAATCGTTCCAACATTCACGTAACAGAATAATTGGAGGAGGAAGAGATTGAGAAAGAAATAGGAAGGACCTTCTTAATAAGAGTTTACAGAATATGCGAGAAAAAATTCAGATAGCTCGGACAGGGATTCGAACCCAGAACCTTCCGGTGACATGTCGGCTACTCTACCATTTGACCTATCCGGTCTAGACTAAATGTTTAGGATAACATTATTATAATGGGAACGCATCTCACTACACAGTACGTCATGGGTGATGCGGAAATCTGTCTAATGACAGATTTACTGACTAACTGACCCATTGATTGATTGATTATTAATAATAAAATACTTTTCTCATATATTTAATACTCGCTAACACCGGTTATCATAAACAATCACTTTTCTCTAATTCAAAATTTATATTAATTATCTTTTTGAAATTAATCATTTTGTTTATATTTTTCATCTAGGTTACAACATAAAATTTTATTGTATGCCCAGCGAAGCGGGTGGGTATCAGCTAGTAAGTTAATATAATTAATTAATAACAGTCAAATAAAGTATGAATTACTGTTATAATATACAATTTAGGAAAAAAAAGTACCGTAGAATTAAATAAAATTTTGCAACCTCAAAATGCCGTTCTGCTTACAGTAAACACAGTCGGTAGTCTGGCGCTCCGTTTACAGCAGATTTGAACGGAACTTGGCGCCAGATTCTACCGAATCTGTGGATATTTATTTTGATTTTATTTTTATGTATCTAAAACTCTGTACATCATTCACTAATTATAAATGTACAGTAGCGCTCAAAAGTATTTTGACAACATAAAATTTTTTAATATTTTTTTAAAATAAAAGCCTATCGGAAAATGTATTGAGTATAATGTAGAGTAGTGTAATTGCGACTATTTAAGCGTATCAAATTACAACTTGTTTGTTTACACACCGCGCCACCGAACGTACTTGACTTACCGTGAGCTCAAAAGTATTTTGACACACATTTGACTTGAAAAACTCTCGCAGATTACTTGTTCCTTAGTTTTTATTATTACATATATTTACTTGTTGTGGTTACTTCAATATGCCTAAGTGCAAGGAATATTCTAGTGATTTTAAAAAAGCCGTTATTAATGCATTAAAACAAGGATTGAAACAAACAGAAGTTGCTCGTTTATTTAAAGTGTCTCGACAGTTAGTTAGCTTATGGAATAAAGTCTATAACAAAAGAAAAACTGTCGAAAGTAAGCCTCGAACAGGCCGCCCAAGAAAAACTTCTTCTTACATCGATCATATTATAAAAAAGTTATCAGCAAATGATATACGGATGTCCGCTGTAATGATAAAAAATGAATTAAAAGAAAAATATAACGTAGATATTCATATTTCTACTGTTAATCGACGCTTAAAGGTTCTAGGGTTATATGGCCGAAGACCGGCTAAAAAACCTTTAATATCGAAAAAAAACAGGAAGTCTCGTCTTGAGTTCGCGAAACGGCATATATCGTGGTCAAGTTTAAAGTGGTCTAAAGTTTTATGGAGTGACGAAAGTAAATTTAATTTAATGTCATCTGATGGTATCAAGTACATTCGGCGTCCAGTAAACAAAAAATACGATTATCAGTATCAAATACCCACAGTTAAACATAGAGGTGGTAGTGTGATGGTTTGGGGATGTTTTTCACGGTCTGGAGTTGGACCATTAGTTCGAATAGAAGGAAAAATGGATCGGTTCATGTATGCAAATATATTAAAGTCTCAGATGTTACCATATGCTAAACATCACATGCCAACTAAGTGGTATTTTCAACAAGACAATGATCCCAAACACAGATCAAAGCATATTAGTGACTTATTAAATCGTGAAAAAGTTAAAGTTCTTGAGTGGCCAAGTCAAAGTCCCGACTTGAATCCGATAGAAAATCTCTGGGAAGAATTGAAACGTAGTGTAAAAACCCAAAATTATTCAAACAAAAACGCTTTGTTTGAAACTCTAAAAAATGAGTGGGATCAAATTCCAATAAGTCGATTACAAAAATTAATCGACTCAATGCCGGAGCGATGCAAGGCTGTCATAAAGGCCAAGGGATATGCTACTAAATACTAATATATTTATTGCTGTAAATTATAATTATGCGTTAAATTAGTTTTTTTTCAAAAATGTCAAAATACTTTTGAGCCACCATTTTCCTAATATTTTAAAAATTAAACTTTCTTTTATTACGAATAAGAACCTCTTTGACACTATTCTGTAGTTTATTCAAAAGGTGTTAAAAAAATAAATAAATGATTATTGTGTTTCATATTTATTTTTAATTAAACCATTAAATATATTTGTCAAAATACTTTTGAGCGCTACTGTATATTTGATGATGGTTCTGAGGGAGCCTAGGCTCCAGAATCCAATAAAATTATTATCTATCTATCTATATATATATATAATAAATAATAACATTAATTATTTAATTAATATATAAATCTATAGAGTTTATAATCTTTAATAGGTTTTAATTAATTATAACTACACTTCCAATCGAGATGAAATTTTTTATAAAGTATAGAGAATACTTATAGATTTGAATGATAGGCCGACTGTTAAATTTATTTTGAATAATAATATCTAGATAGCGTCAAAAAATTATGGATAATTCATAACTATCTAAAATCATAATTTTATGTTCATAAAATTTATCAATTAATTTATCTAAAAATTTAGAGTATCATATAAGTATTAAGGCTCTGATTGGGTGTATATTCCTAAGTGCGCTGGCAGCAGCTATAGCCCATTGTATTTATGCTGTGCTGCATAGCAGCTACTAATAGTGCATTTGAGAATGTACGCGGTGTATAAAACTTTAAAAGATTTTCTTCAAAATTTTTAAGTAATAAATTTCCTAAAGGTGAATAAAGTTTTAAGAAATTAAAGGAAATTCTTTCGATTGAATAATAATTAATTTTGATAGTGAATTTATTACGTAGCAGAGCGTTTTTTTCAAAATTCTTCTTTGTCTAGGTGAGAAATATAAAGCTGCAACCGTAGGGATCGGCTGTTAAGTCATATTCATTCAACATGTGTGAAAAAAAAAATTTGCATCAAAAAATCATATAGTTATTTTAATAATATTCAAAAAACAAAATCCGATTTTGAATCATCAATAAAATTTGCAAGTGATAAAAAAAATTAAGAAGTCCTGATTTTATTTTTCTCATTACTTTATAGAGAAGACTTTATCTTGGATTATTATAAAGCGTTCGCAATGATTAGTTAGATAATTTTTTTTAGAAACTTCATTTTATTTGATTCTCAAATTTATTCGAAACGTTGCTAGAAAAATACAATTTCTAAAAACACATTGATAACTGCCTAGCCTTGATACAAATTTGAAGTCACCGCTCAATTTACCAGTGATATCACCTTAAACATATATATACAGACATGTCGAGTATGTACTTACATACAGACAACAGTTTCTTGGTTTCTTTCGTAGAAGCATGATATTTATTTATATACATCGATTGTTGCAGTTTTCAATTGTCATATATCGACCAAGTTCATACTTATTAAAAGTTACTTATATCAAAAGGTAAGATTTGTAAAAAAAAAAAAAAAAAAAAAAATTATTTAGAAAAAAAAAAATGTCTGTTAACCTTAAACAATGATCTTCATTGCTAACCAAAGTCTCCGATAACATTATTAATTAACGTCTGTTATAAAATTTTCATTTGTAAATTGTAACTCGAAGATTAGTTTTATTAAGTGTTTGTAAAACATCAGTGTGTACAAATAGTTTTTTTTTTTAATTGTCAATGAATAAATAAATTTTTTTTTCAGTATTTATTGGATGAATGTTTTAATTATAAATTATTAATGGATCCGAATTTCGAAGGTGCTAAAAAGGCTGCTTCCAAAGCAATAGAATATGATAGTGAAAAACAATTTGAAAAGGCTTTGTGTTGGTATGAGGTTACTATTAAATTTCTCCATAAGTCACTCACTCACACTAATGTATCCTCAAAGCTAAGTGAATATCAAGATAGAATCAAAGTTTTAAAAGCACTTGGTAAGTATAAATTTAATTCATCAAATGTAAACTAAACGTAATTTTGCTTCTTGACGACTTTTCGTCTCGTTGATTTGACTTCGGTGAAATTTAAAATTTAATGTTGATTTTTTTTTTTTATTTCAAATTTTCTTTTCATTATCTTCCCATAGAGGGCCTTATGTCAGTTTTTTCGTGTAATTTATTTTTGTGTCAACTTTATATTAACAATAGTATTTACGCACTCGTAACTGATAATAAATGAACATCATGGTAGCAAACGTCTGACGATTTTTGAAAAATGTATTATTTACTTACTTATAACAGAAATAATAATACAAGAAAATGAACTTAGACATTTTTAGAAACTCTTCCAGTGCAATTTTTCTTTACAATCAGGTTTAAAATTACTTCAAAACCCTCTCTCTCTCTCTTTTTAATTTGTGGCTCGGACCGCTAGGTTCATTTAGCCGTTGTGTATAGTATCTTTTAAGAATGTAGCTTGTGGCAGATGGATTTCACTGGATTTTTACTTCTTGGTGGAACCGCTAGGTTCGTTTGAATATTGTGAGTTTAGTTAATTAGAGATGGAGCTATATGTTCACTTTGGCCTTGCGGATAAAGTTGTATAGTAGGTAGACATGGCTAGGAGCGGGATTTTTGAGAATAAGATGTAAGTCAATGGGAGGTTTGAAATTCAGTTTTTCTAGCGCTTTGAGTAGGGCTGGGCGGTGTACACTGTATAAGAGACAGTTCCAGAAGAAATGGTCTAGATCTTGAGATGTATGTCCACAATCACAAACAGGAGTTTCAGCTAGGTTTTTCCTGTAGGCACTGGCGTTGAGATTATAGTGGTTTAACCGCATTCGGCAAAAGGTTGTGATTGCTGGCCTGATGATGTCTACTTTTCTGAACCATGGCTTACTAAAGTTTTCGTAGTAATGCTGAAAGTATTGTTTACCTTTAAATCTGCTGTTTAGTCTTAGGAGTTTATCCACAGATGATTTAATTATATCAGAAGAGTGCATGTAAAGGTCGGTGTACGGAATTTTTGTTTTTAAAGAAACGTTATTTAGCAATGTAGCTTCTCTGGCCAGAAGGTCAGCTTCTTCGTTGCCTTGGATTCCTATGTGGCTTGGTATCCAGGTTAATTTGATGACTAGGTTTTGCTGTTGGGCTTGGTTTAGTTTATTTAAAATCGAGGGAATTAAGTAGTTTTTGGAGTTAGTTGGGTCCGAACCGATTAGGGTTTGTAGAGCACTAAGGGAGTCTGTGAAGATAACTGAAGATTGAATTTGATGATTTGTGATTATGTCTATCGTTTTACTTATGGCAAGGCATTCGGCGGTGAAGATTGAAGAGAATTTATTGATGGCGTATGATAGATTTAAGTTTAGCTGAGGACAGTGGATGCCTATGCCCACATGTTGATCTTTTGTGGTTTTTGAGCCATCGGTGAAGAACAAGGTATCCGCTCTGTGATGCTTGTTGACAAATTCGTTGAATTTATTTGAGACTGTTTTATTAGCTATTGTTTTAAAGTTTGTACCTGATGTGATGTCGGTTATTGGTGTGTACAGTCTGATTGTATAAGGGTATTGGTATGCTGTTGGAAGACGGTGAGTGTGAATTATTGATTCAAAGTTTTTTAGTTTTTTAAAGGCTTTCAAGAGGGGAAATTGGCATTGTATATTCGGGCTTCTTTTTTTCTTGCTTAATATGTCAGAGAGTTTGTCCAGTTCTTGAGTAATGATTGAATTTTCTAATGAGAAAGCTTTTAGTATATATCTATTGGTAAGTTCGTCGAAACGTAGTTTGATTGGAGTAAGACCAGTTTCAGCAGTTAAAGAATTAATTGGAGTAGAGATTCTAGCTCCAATGGCGAAGCGCATACCTGCATTTTGGATTTTGTTGAGTTTATCTATTTGTGTGTGGTTTGATGTATTGAAGATATGACATCCATATTCTAATTGACTCCTGATTAAGGACTTGTAAATGTTTAGCAGTAACATCGGGTCGGCACCCCACCAGGTACCTCTAAGCGCTTTGATGATGTCCAAAAGTTTCTTAGCACGAGTGATGATGTGTTTAAAGTGTGGTTTAAAACTGAGTTTATTATCCAGTTGGATACCTAATAGAGTAACTGTAGTTGAAGGGTGTATTTTCACGTTATTTATTTTAATGTACAGATTGTTGTTAGAGTTTGTATTTATATTTTTGTTGGTGAATATAATTACTTGAGTCTTGGTAGGTGATAGATTTAAGTTTCTTATTTTGAGATATCTGTGTATTCTATCGACTGATGCTTGTAATGAGTTAAAAGCTGTATATAGATTTTCGTCTTCACATTCAATTGTTAGATCATCTGCAAATTTTCTTAAAGTGCAAGAGGGAAGAATTTCGTGGATAAGATCGGATATATAAAAGTTAAAGAGGAATGTGCTGCTTACCAGTCCTTGGCCAGTCCCAAGGTCCACGTCTACTGGTTCTGAGAGGGATCCATTTGTTACGAAGTGTAGCTTCCTGGTTGTAAGTATAAAGTTGAAGAATTTTATATACTCAGGTTGTAGGTTAGTTTCTCTTAGTTTTTTGATAAGGATTTCTGGTACCACGTGGTCGAAGGCACCTTCTATGTCTAGGAGGGCTGTAACTAGGTATTTGTTTTTAATTCTTGTCTGGTAGATTTTGGTTGTTAGAATGGCTAAGTTATCCCAACAGCTTCTTGTTTTCCGAAAGCCGTATTGTTCGTTTGGAATGATGTTCAAGTTTTCCGCCCACCAATTTACTCTGTTCATTATCATTTTTTCGTAGATTTTTAGAATACAAGAAGCAAGAGATATTGGACGGTATTTACCTAGGTTGTTTTTCGGAAGTAGAAAAACCAGAATTTACCTCCATGATGGTGGATAGTTCCCTGATGTGAAGAAAATATTAAAGCATTTAACTAGAGTTTCAATAATCGATTTTGGTATTTTTTTTAATATTTCGTAAGAAATTTGGTCGAGACCCGGGCTCGAGTTGTTTTTAGAGTTTTTAATTATTCTTGTGAGCTCTTCTAGCTCAAATGGTTCATTCATGAATTGTAGGCTATGGTTTATGTTGTCAGTTGTGTCATTTTCTTGGTCTGAATCTAAGTAATTTAATGATGATATATAATCAATAGTTTCTTGAGATAACGAGGATATAGAGCTATTTTGACAAAACGAATTTATGTATTCTTTCCTGTATATTTCGTCCTGGGTATTTTGGGTAGGAAGTAGTGTAGGTGTATTCAGACTTTTATTTTTGAAAGATTTGATTCTGTTCCAAATTACCTGCGGTGGTGTTTGTCTATTGAATGATTCGCAGAAGGACTTCCATCCTGCTTTTTTTTCCCTTTTTAGTACTCTTTTTGTGTGAGCCTCTTGTTGCTTCATTTTTAAAAAGTCTTGATATGATCCTGTTAATTTGAATGTTTTATATGCTTCTTCTTTGGGAAATAGCATCAGCACATTTTTGTGTCCACCACGGAGCTGGAGTGTGCTTTCTAGGTTTAGTTTTTGTTGGTTTGTTGTTATTTTGCTGTTGGTTGTTTGATTGTCCTTTTGGTAAGTTTTGGGATTCAATAGCCTGCGTGATTGTGCTAATTAGTTTATCATACGTTCCTATGGCGTCAGGGAGGTTCGAGGAGATCTCTTCTGATTTGTTTTCTAAGTGGTCTTGAAAGTCATCCCAATTTATATTTTTGAGGTTAAATCTGTGTTTGAAAGTGTTGTGGGGTTCAGGGTTTACGTTTATAGATAAAAGTATTGGATAGTGATCACTACCCATTGCATCTTCAGCTACTTTCCAAGAGCAGAGCGTGGCTATACTATCAGATACTAAAGTAAGATCTATTGCAGATTTGTTTTCATCAAAGTTAACGTTCCTCGTTGGAGAGCCATCATTTAGGATGATTAGGTCATTCTCGAAGGAGAAATCTACGACATTTGATTCGCTTAGGCAGTCATTGTTGCAGCCCCATGCTGTATGGTGTGAGTTGAAGTCCCCACCCAGTAAGATTGGGTTGTTATTTGCGTTAGTGGAATCTATGATATTACTTAGATGAGTTTTTAGAAGAGTAAAAGTTGGGTGTTTGTAAATATTTACTATACAAAGTTGGCCGTGAGTGGTATTAATTTTGATAGCTAGAGTGTCAAGTTTGTTGTCAATGCAATATAAATTATCAATTGTTGAAAATTTTATATGTTTGCTAATGCATATAGCAATACCTCCGCCTTTTTCTAGAGTTAATCTGTCTTTTCTTATGATGTTGAAGTTTTTTAAAGTAAATTGGTTTTGTGGTTTTAGCCATGTTTCTGAAAGGATTAATAAGTCGTAATTATGCATGATATTTTCAAGATCCCCTTTTTTATTTAATACACTGTGGCAGTTCCATTGAAAGATTTTTAAGCTTGATATTAAGTTATGAGCCATTATTCTTGCGAAAGATTTAAGCTCGATTGTGAACTTGTGATTGCGTTAAATTCTTCAGTTGGTCGATTATCTCCAGGGGATAGAGCTGTGTTTAGTAGATTACAGGATTGTTGAATGGTGGTAATTTGTTCTTTTACTCCAATTTCTTCCAATTGTGGTGCGAGTTTGTCACTAATTATTGTTAGTACGTTGGTGATTTGATTTAGTAGATTTACAATTAAATTTTGGCTGATTAACTCTGGTTGTTGGCCTGGGTTTTTTTTAACGGGAGTCAGATTAGGTAGTGATGCAACTAGTTGGGTTGAAGTTGTAGGTGTTGATGTGGAACTAGAATTTGAGATTGATTTGGGAGAATTGATGTGCGAGTACAAATTTTCTTGAGAATGGTTAGTGAGAGTAGAGTTAGTATATATTTTTGTGTGAAATTTTCTGTTTCTTTCTTGTTGGAATTGTTGGTTATTCCTATACTGGTCACTGTTTGTTTGAGCTGTAAGCTTCTGTGGTTTTTGATGGCGAAGTGCAGCCGTAAATGATCTATTGGTTGTTTGAAAATGTCTAGTTTGGTCTCCTAGATGTGTAGACGGGTTTTGAATGGGTAAAGTTGGTCTCTGGATGTGAGGAAAATCTGCAAGATTATAAGTGCTGGGAGCGATTGGTGTTTGGTTAAGGCTCTTGATTGCGCCCTTGGCTTCTGAGTAGCTAATATTATTAATTGCTGCATAGTTGTGAATGTCCTTGAGATGAGCAAGAATTGGACAGATTGAGCTTAGAGATACATGATCTCCTTTACAATTTATGCATTTTGGAGGTGATTCGATAAGTGGACAGGTGGTTGGATCAGGATGATTTTCACGTGAGTTACCACAATGATTACAGTTGGGTGAATCTTTACATTCTTTGGCTGAATGGTTGAAACGTAGGCAGTTTGTACATCTTTTGACTGGAGAGGTGTATATATAGACTTTATGTATAGCATTGAAAATACTTACTTTGTTTGGACGAATTTGTCCTGCAAAGGTTATTTTGACGGATTTAGAAGGAACATATTTCTTTTCCTGATTCTCTAGTACAGCTCTTTGACATCTAGTTAGAGAGATGATTTCGACTATTGAGTTTAGTCCTTCTTTTAGGTCTTCCATTGGAAAATCGAGGGGAATATCTTTAATTATTCCGTGGCATACCATTCTGTGAGTTGGAATATAGGCAATGAGACCTCTGGTTTTGAAGTCTGGATGATTTTTTAAATTGTTTGCAGCGTTTTTTGTGTGAAGAGTGATGGCGACTTTTTTACCAGCTTGTCGAGTGTTTTTAAGATTTTTAATTTCATTATTTTTTTTGAGTATTTCTGTGATAGTTTTGCATAGAGATAGGTAGTGAGTAGGAGCTCGTATTGTGCTGTCTGGATCTTGTTCAATGATTAATTCATACGGTCCTTTGTTATCTTCCGGATAGATGTTGTCTGTTGGAAAAGTAGCTTGAGCTAGAGGTGGTGAGAGGCTTTTCTTTTTTGGGTTATGGTCGTCTTTAGCATTTTCTCTTTGTCTTTTGTGGTTAATTTCGTTGTTAGTATTTGTGTGAAGGGATGGTTGTGATTGGATCTCAATTGTATTGCCTATATCCATAGTCTCATCATAAGTGAAGTTGTAATACGTATTTTGGTCGTTTCCGTTTGTATTCATCGTGTCTAAAAGGTTTTGGACCGCTTGTTCACTTTCGATTGCTTTTTCTTGTACATAATTTTCAGTTGACAAATTGTTGTTCATGTTGATATTAGGATTAGAGTTAGAATTTATGGTTTGAGTATTTGTGCGCAGCTGTGAGATAGATGAAGAGAGGTTAGTTTTATTTCCGGGCATGGGGCCGAAGCTTCAGCCTTAAAAAGTATTTAAAAAACACAAATTTTTATTTAAGTATACTGATTCGGCCTGGTTTGTAATAGGAATATTTTACTGTTGACCTAATGAGGTCAATCTGTGTTGTTTTATTAATTAATTGATGAGATTAATTATAGAAAAGTAGTCAGCCATGTGCTGAGATGTGCTCGCTTTGAGTGGTTAGACTCGAATCTCTACTTCAAAACCCAATTATTTACTGTGTATGATTTCTCTTATTAAGGTAGTTCTTTCCCAACCTATAGTTTATGCTACTGCTGTCTTTGTCACTCGCTAGTGTCGTCTCTCTTAGGGGCTATTGCTCACTTACTTCCACGCATGACTTTATTTGTTTACTTTACTAGTTTATCAATGATTACTAAAAAACTATGTGGTAGGGAATTCCAGAATTTTGTAGGGTAATTATACATGTATTAATCTAAGTAATATTAGTTTTTCGTGAAATTCTTAAAATTTCTTCAATACAAAAATAATAAAACTTCGCGGTTTTCTCTCTTTTTTCCCATACCGTCTATGTAAAAATGTCATTTTCAATTGCAATTATCTTCGGTTAGACGTGGTAAATCGTCTCTAAATTTTAACAGCGTGTGTATTATGTATTTAAATACTTCTATACGGAGTTTGGGAGATTTCTTGAATTTTTGTTTTTTGGGCCCAACTACTTTAATCAAAAAAAGTAATTGAATTTCAAAAATTATTCGACCAAAAATCATGAGACTTTTTCAATAAATTAACTGACTCAAAGAATGCATTGTTGTAAACGCAAGAAGTTTAATTTAATTACAACAGAAATTTAATTACAACAAATCTATCTGTTTATACAATGGTTATTTAAAATTTTTAAATCGTTCAGCCGAGCAGTTAAAAAGTTATTTCAAAATACACGTCATACTCGCACACGCACATACATTTGTAGGAACAAAAGGCTTTCAAAAAAAAAAAATCGCCCTGAAACTATTTAAATAATAATTTTGAAAATTGCAATATCTTTGAAAAAATGTAAGAACTTTTCTGTTTTCTTAATTTTATTAGTAATGTAATGGTATAGTTTCTTTCATAAAAAAAAAAAAAAAAATTAAAAGTAGGGAAATTATATATTTTTTACTTTTTGGTTTAAATAATTTTTTTAAATCCTTCAAAAAAGTTTTAAAATTACTTGCGTTTTTTTTTCTAGATATTAATCCGTTAAGTAACTATAAAAATACCTGAGTTTTAAGATAAATCAACAGAAACAGATTAATGTTTACAAACTAATATCATAAGAAAGATTCGATTAACGTAAAACTGTAAATAGATTTTTTTGAAGAAGATTTAATTTCTTTGTAAATATGTGGCTCTTAATTTCTTTAATTTAACTGTCGGAAAGTTTTGAAGAATGAATATGTTTTCAAAAACAAAAAGATAAAAATGCAGTGATTAACTTCCATATTTGTACACAACATTTTTATTAAGTACTAGCAGTTCGCCCTGGCTTCGCACGGGTATTTAACAAAAATTTTAAAATTAATTATAATACACTGAGAAAAAAAAAATTTTTGTCCAGAAAAAAATTTCTTGGCTCAAGAATCGTTTAACCCTTTAACGGTCGAGCTTGAATCCCTACTCCCAATTTATGTATCTACTAAATTATGTATCTACTAGTGAAGTTTAATTTATACTTCACCGAGCATATTTTTGAAAAAAAAAAATTTCTAAAAATGTTAGTATTTTTTCCGAGTCTTAAGGTGCGATTTCACGATGACGCTTGACGCCAGCTTCGAGCGTCGAATTCGATCACACTGTATAATTTCGATCAAAGCGCCATCTAGATAAAGAGCAGTGATAAAGCTGAAAATTCTGAGCTTTATTTAATTGACGCTTATGTACTATTTAATTAAATTAAAAATATTATTTATTGTTTATGAAACATTAAAATAAAAAAAATATAATGGATTTCGATGAGGTAAAATCTATAGCTATTCTTTATTCTAACCTATTGATATCTATAAAAATATTAATAAATATTCCAATATTCATTAAATTATGACACTAAAGTTGACAAATGTTATAAATTTTTTTAGAATTTTATAACAGTGAAATTATTATGAAAAAAATTTAATAAAAAAATACCGCATGTGAAAATTGAAAAAAGTTATTAGCGGAAATTGTTTAAGTCATTTTTTTTGTTGTGATTGATTTGTCATAAAAATTATGTGTTGTTGTTGTTGTTGTTGTTATTGTTGATCCAAATAGGTTAGGGTATAACATAGGCTGATAAGTAAACTTTCGATTTTTCTTACTTGTAAAACTAGGGTCGTTTATTTCGTCAAAATGACGCTTGACGCTAAAAGTTTGACGCTGCTTTTTATCTAGATGGCACTCTAATCGAAATTATACAGTGTGATCAAATTTGACGCTCGAAGCTGGCGTCAAGCGTCGTCGTGAAATCGCACCTTTACGAAAAAGTCAGACCTTATAACAACTTTCTCGAATTATAGCATTGGCTGCGTTCGTTTACTAAGTTCTTGCCAGATCTTAGCATATCTTGTAGCAACAACTTAAAGTAACTATATTATTTTTTTAAAAAATCTATAATAAAACAAATGCAAGGTAAGGTAAAAGCCCCTATATATGATCATGTACCAGTATATGATCACTCCATGTATTTGTATACCTATATTTGTGAGTATAGATATACAAATACATGGAGTGATCATATACTGGTACATGATCATATATTGGGGCTTTTACCTTATATTTATTTAAGTGTGTTGTTGTATAGCCCCAAATTGGCTATAGTAAATATATTGAGTTCTTTTAATTCGCCCGTTGGAACGCTGTAGGGCGTTCAACTCGCAGTAAATAGATTAAGGCGGGAGAGTAGATTTAAATTTGAATAATTTAAATTAAATAATATACTATGCGAGACATTAATTCTTCCCAGTCAGTGCTGCTTTTGTAGGAATGGAAAAATGAATTTTTGGAAATCTCTAAAAATTAATTTGGAAATTTATAAAAATCTACTTTGATGTTAAAGGAAAAAATTATAAAAGAACTTTCGTAAAATAATAAAAAGCTATAAATGGAAACACGTAAATAAAGAAAATGGCTTATTAGTAAATCTGTAAGTTTGGCCAACTAAAGAAAAATAAATCTCTATTTTTGAAAATTTCTTTTACTGGAAATATTATTATTTGGTATAAATTAAAAAAATCTAAATATAGTATATTACATACCTAGGCCAGTAAAATAAGAAAAGTCTCAGATCACATGTAATTGTTGGCCGAGGCGAAGCCGAGGTTGACAAACATGTGATCTGAGGCTTTCTTATTTACTGGCCAAGGTGTGTATACTATTTTTCTGCTCGACGTAGCCGGAATGTGGCAACTTTGTTTAGCGCAGCAGCCAGAAAGTTGCTACTTTCCGGCCGGAGGGCAGAAAAATAAATAAACTTCTGTGTAATTGGAAATTTATCAATTGCAAAATTAATAAAAAAGAGTATATTATATAAATGGATATCTTTTCAATATTCCGTTAAAATAAAAATAATTCTCACTTTATGGAAAATATAATTTTCGAAAAAGCTTACGTTTGTACTATAGTATTTACGGTAATTAAAAAAAAAAAAAATTAATTATTAATAAACATATGAATAGACGTCCGAACGATTTTATGGAATTTTGCAGAAATGGAATTCAATATTTTTAAAAACTAAAAAAAATTGAAATTCACATGAATGGCGATCAATAAAAAGAGAATCGGTAAATATGTAAATCTCTAAAAATAGAAATCTCTCAAAATGTATCTGTAAAAATGGAAATCTTTAAAAATGGAAATCTTTTAAAATAAATTATCATTTTTTTTTTTATAATTAACGAGAATTCCCAATGACTTTGAGAATTTCTTATCCAAAAAGAAGTATCGGGGATACCGGAAGCTCGACTACTAAGACATCTTCTCCGACAGTTCTCGCGGAAAACGCTAAAATACATTTTAAATCATCAGTTATCATGTAGTGAGGTATCTAGCAAACTGGAAGCTTCACTACCAAGACATCTTCTCCGACGGATCTCGCGGAAAACGCTAAAATACATTTTAAATCATCAGTTATCATGTAGTGAGGTATCTAGCAAACTGGAAGCTTCACTACCAAGACATCTTCTCCGAAAGTTCTCGCGAAAAACGCTAAAATACATTTTAAATCATCAGTTATCATGTAGTAAGGTATCTAGCAAAATGGAAGCTTCACTACCAAGATATCTTCTCCGACGAATCTCCCGAAAAATGCTACAATACATTTTATATCATCAGTTATCATGTAGGGAAGATATCTAGCAAACTGGAAGCTTCACTACCATCTTCTCCGACAGTTCTCGCAAAAAACGCTAAAATACATTTTAAATCATCAGTTATCATGTAGTGAGGTATCTAGCAAAATGGAAACTTCACTACCAAGATATCTTCTCCGACGAATCTCCCGAAAAATGCTACAATACATTTTATATCATCAGTTATCATGTAGGAAAGATATCTAGCAAACTGGAAGCTTCACTACCGTCTTCTCCGACAGTTCTCGCGAAAAACGCTAAAATACATTTTAAATCATCAGTTATCATGTAGTAAGGTATCTAGCAAAATGGAAGCTTCACTACCAAGATATCTTCTCCGACGAATCTCCCGAAAAACGCTATAATACATTTTATATCATCAGTTATCATGTAAGGAAGATATCTAGCAAACTGGAAGCTTCACTACCAAGACATCTTCTCCGACAGTTCTCGCGGAAAACGCTAAAATACATTTTAAATCATCAGTTATCATGTAGTAAGGTATCTAGCAAAATGGAAGCTTCACTACCAAGATATCTTCTCCGACGAATCTCCCGAAGAACGCTATAATACATTTTATATCATCAGTTATCATGTAGGGAAGATATCTAGCAAACTGGAAGCTTCACTACCAAGACATCTTCTCCGACAGTTCTCACGGAAAACGCTAAAATACATTTTAAATCATCAGTTATCATGTAGTGAGGTATCTAGCGAACTGGAAGCTTCACTACCAAGACATCTTCTCCGACGAATCTCCCGAAAAACGCTACAATATATTTTAAATCGTCAGATCATGTAGTGAGGTATCTAGCAAACTGGAAGCTTCACTACCAAGACATCTTCTCCGACGGATCTCACGAAAAACGCTGAAATACATTTTATATTATCAGTTATCATGTAGGGAAGATATCTAGCAAACTGGAAGCTTCACTACCATCTTCTCCGAAAGTTCTCGCGAAAAACGCTAAAATACATTTTAAATCATCAGTTATCATGTAGTGAGGTATCTAGCAAACTAGATGAAGCTTCTAGTGAAGCTTCCAGTTTGCTAGATACCTCACTACATGATAACTGATGATTTAAAATGTATTTTAGCGTTTTCCGCGAGAACTTTCGGAGAAGATGTCTTGGTAGTGAAGCTTCCAGTTTGCTAGATATCTTCCCTACATGATAACTGATGATTTAAAATGTATTTTAGCGTTTTCCGCGAGAACTGTCGGAGAAGATGTCTTGGTAAGCAGTTTGCTTCACTCAACCATGACAACGATGATTTAAAATGTATTTTAACGTTTTCCGCGAGATCCGTCGGAGAAGATGTCTTTGGAGTGAAGCTTCAGTTATACTTCATGATAACTGATGATTTAAAATGTATTTTAGCGTTTTCCGCGAGAACTGTCGGAGAAGATGTCTTAGTAGTCGAGCTTCCGGTATCCCCGATACTTCTTTTTGGATAAGAAATTCTCAAAGTCATTGGGAATTCTCGTTAATTATAAAAAAAAAAATGATAATTTATTTTAAAAGATTTCCATTTTTAAAGATTTCCATTTTTACAGATACATTTTGAGAGATTTCTATTTTTAGAGATTTACATATTTACCGATTCTCTTTTTATTGATCGCCATTCATGTGAATTTCAATTTTTTTAAGTTTTTAAAAATATTGAATTCCATTTCTGCAAAATTCCATAAAATCGTTCGGACGTCTATTCATATGTTTATTAATAATTAATTTTTTTTTTTTTAATTACCGTAAATACTATAGTACAAACGTAAGCTTTTTCGAAAATTATATTTTCCATAAGGTGAGAATTATTTTTATTTTAACAGAATATTGAAAACATATCCATTTATATAATATACTTTTTTTTTTATTAATTTTGCAATTGATAAATTTCCAATTACACAGAAGTTTATTTATTTATTTAGATTTTTTTAATTTATACCAAATAATAATATTTCCAGTAAAAGAAATTTTCAAAAATAGAGATTTATTTTTCTTTAGTTGGCCAAACTTACAGATTTACTAATAAGCCATTTTCTTTATTTACGTGTTTCCATTTATAGCTTTTTATTATTTTACGAAAGTTCTTTTATAATTTTTTCCTTTAACATCAAAGTAGATTTTTATAAATTTCCAAATTAATTTTTAGAGATTTCCAAAAATTCATTTTTCCATTCCTACAAAAGCAGCACTGACCGGGAAGAATCAATGTCTCGCATAGTAAATATTTAATGAATTTAAAACGCTCAAATTATTTTAGTTTAATTTAGATTTGCCTTGCGCGCAAATCTATTATTTATTATTCAATAGGTTACAAAATAAAAAGTACCGACAATAATTTCGAAAAAGGAAAATTTGCGTAGTGTACTACAGTCTTGCTTTTTGATAAGTCCCTTCTTGTTCCTTGGTTTTCGACTCCCCTGGTTGAGATGTTCGTACCTTTGGAGTGGGAGAGTCCCAGAGGGTAGTGAGGGTAGTTGCGTGCGCCTCTGCGACTCCTGTCTTAAGCAAGCATCCCTTCTCGAGTTGGCAAAAATGGGACTATGCTGCGATGACGTCACGGCGACTCGACATTCCCAGACTATATGCAACCCGCATGGATGCTTGGTTTTTATGACCTAGTCTTGAGTACTCGAGCAATCCCTTTTTTAAGCGAACGTTTTGGAAAATAAGTTACTTAAAGGATTATGATAATAAAAAGAGTAATAAATAAAGATCTACGGGGTTTTCCCAGCATTGTAAAGAGTATTTCCAAAACGTTCGGCATCTTATCCTAAGTGACCATTACATGTCTAAACTAACTGGACAGTACTAAAAGTTTTTATAAGTTTTTCCTTGGGAATTTCCGGTAATTATAAATTCGTCTACACCCTAAAATTTATGATAGAAAATTTCCCATACTTAACAATAGAATTTAAAATAGAAAGGTTTACAATTTTTTAAAGATTCTTATTTTTCTTACCGATACTATTACAAATAAAATACATATATTTTAAATCTTCCTGGGTTTTTCTCGCTATCATTTATTGCAGCCATCTTTTTTATATGTAATTCTATATTAATATATAGAGAGCGTTGTGATCAATCCTTTCGGATTCACAACAGTGTCTAAAATTAATTTTTTGGTAGATAAAGTTAGCCCTGCTCAGAACTTAGTAAACCTGAACGCAGCCATTAACCACCGATTAGATGGGGTAAAAAAAAACTCAAAATAAGGTTTTCGAAATATCCAGGTTTGATTTTTTGCAATAAAATATATTCGCTATGAGTGTGACAGCAGCGCCAGTCAAAATATGAACTACGGGAGGCTGTCAGAGTATGTTTTTATACGTATGTCAATAGCAAGAAACATAAAAATAAATAAATTTTATAAATAATTGTAAAAAAAAAAGTTATAAAAAATATGTGACAATTTTATACACCGATAGAAGGATTTGTTTGTTAATGAATATTTTTTAACTGTTAGCAAATATTTATTTAAAATCAAAAGCAAAAATAGCATTTTCTTTTGACACTTTTTATAATCCTATAGCTGGAATACATGATAATAATTCAATTCACTAAATAAATTAACCTTTTTGATATTTATAAATACAAAAGATAATTATGAGCTATGATAGAATTCGGTATTTTACAATAAACGTTATTATAATGTAATATAATTAATACAAATAATTTATAAAAATGATTTTTGTTTATGAGAAATCTTCATATCATATGATATTACAAGCAAAACAAATTCACTCAACAAAATATTTATTAACTGTTAATAAATATTCGTTAACTATTAATAAATAGTTATTAACTATTAATAAATGTACTTTCCTACCAAATAAATATTTATTGAATGTTAAAAAATATTTATTAAAGTTTAATAAATTAAATAATTGTCTTCAAATAAATTAAATTATTAATAGTTAATAAATCCTTTTATCAGTGTAATAATTGCAGTTTTGTTTTTTAGTTAAACGAATCAACAACAAGTACGTATAATGATAAAAAATAAAAAAGATTGCAGTAAATATTTCTGCTGGTATTTTTTAAGACACAACAACTCTGGTGTCTCATTTTTTTTTAATTTATTAAAATTAAAACAAAATAAATACTTCCACGTGTACTTACTTACAATTTTAGGAATAATAGCCTCCCGTAACTCCGAAAGTAACCACTGCGAACGCTTCAGTCGATTTCATTTCCCCTACCATGGCTTCACTCAGAGCGAATATCTTCCCTGATAGCCAGCGCTTTCTCAGTAAGTGTTGACTTTCAGCAGTTACGGTTAATTTATCCATCAAGTTGGCGGTAATTCTTCACTCAACAACAGTTGTAAGCAAATTGACGGAAATCTACGGCCGCAACTTGAATACAAGTTAACAATCAAACTTGTAGTTAAATTTCCTTTCAACTTTACTACAATTTGACGGAAATACTTGTACAGCAAGTTTTGACGTCTATTTGCAGAGTAAGTTATAGGTAACTAATAGGTAATCGCTCGCTTTGCCAACTCTTTCCGTCAAGTTTGCTTCAAATTGCGGACGTAGATTGACAGTAAGTTATAGGTAAGGTGGCTATCAGGGTTGCCGTAGAATTTATGGAGAAATTATAATTATAAAATCACAGAAAATTTTTAAGTAACCTACATTTAAATGGCGTCAGAAAATTTGGCAACGTTGTGTAGCGCGCGAGCTTCAAGGTGCAATTTCATGCTGACGCTTGACGCGGATTCTTACAAACTAAACAATGTTTAGTTTTGACGCTGCGTTAATTTAAGATGGCGCTTCAGTCGAAATTATATACTGTTATAATCTGATCCGATGTTTAGTAAGTTTTTACTGCTGTAGATGTCTCAATATTATAGTTAGATTCGGCTCAGATCGGCGGGCTCTTTAAAATTCGCTAAAGAATACGAAAGTATTCCTGTTACGGACTTTCGTGAATAATAATTAATATTATTATTAATTTATACTAGTTAGGATGAGGATTTGGCATTCGGTATTATGAATGATGAGATTTTATATGCAAGTTATATGGGATATATTGTAAGATGTTTCATATTCAGGAGTTACTTGCTTACTGCTATATCTTAATTTTCCTAAGTTTTACATCGAGTTAATAACTTATTTTAGAGGGGAGATTTTAGCTTTAGGGTTGGATTTATTATAAGAATGATTTCTAATTGGTCGATTTCTTCAAGAGTGGGACTCAAAAGTAAAAGTGACGCCTTCGCTTAATTTTCTCTCGGAAAAGTGAAACTAACCATGTGTTTAACACATGGCGTCGTAGTCGTTGTCTGGTTAGAAGAAAAGCCATAAAAAAGGGAATATTTAGTTTAGCCTAGGATAATAAAGTCCTTTATTCAAAGTCGTAAATTGTAGTATTTTGCTAGAGTCTCTAAGAAACAAAGATGTATTTGTTATTTAAGATTTTAGTTTCTCCTTTTTATAGCTTTTTCTCTGAGATATTATATTTTATTTTCCTCTCGAGTGACCATTCTATATTTAAGTATTCCATATGTTTTATTTTCTTTGTTACGATGTTCTTAATATTATTCTTATTATTTTTCTACAAATAATTATTCTTATAATTATATTATTAATCAATTATTTGTCTGATTTGAATTTAAATAAACCGCTAATTTATATCCTATGTAGATGGCGGCATGTGCTGCTACATCACAATACCATTTAACCTCATTTGACGCTCTAAACCAGCGTCAAACGTCAGCATGAAATTGCACCTCAGACCATTCAATAAATTAAAACTCAACTTTAACGCGCTTATGTCTTTCATACATACTTATTAGTTAATTAATTGTTACCAAATTTTCATAATTCATAATTGAAAAATAAAACAATAATTAAAAAATACTAGCATTCCTGCCATGAGATATTAGAATGTTATGGTTTTGTGACTAAACATTTTTAATTAATTTATTTATCCACAGATTCGGTAGAATCTGGCGCCAAGTTCCGTTCAAATCTACTGTAAACGGAGCGCCAGACTACCGACTATGTTTACTGTAAGCAGAACGGTATTTTGAGGTTGCAAAATTTTATTTAATTCTACGGTACTTTTTTTTCCTAAATTGTATATTATAACAGTAATTCATACTTTATTTGACTGTTATTAATTAATTATATTCACTTATAACAATTAATCTAATTGAAATTATTAAATTTAATCAGCACAAACTATAGCAACGCAAAAATTTCGATCCTGACTTTTTTTCGACGGGCAAAGTGATCTGCCACAGACTAAATAATTCGAGAATGCATAGTAATCCTTCATTAGATGGGAAACTACAGTTAAAAAAGATATTTCACAGCTTGCATCTACACCCGCCAGGGTGCGCTGGAATTATTTTTACATAAACTGTAGTTTCAAGGGGATAGTTTGCTATAAAAAATGCAACCAACGCGAGATTTAAGTTGGTACCAATTGTAAATTTTTATTATAATTACAAAAATACTAAAATCGAACAAAAACAGTTTCACTGTAAAAAATCGCGCCAAGTCCACGTTCATAAGACTATTAAGAAAAATTTGTTTTTCTTTACAAAAATATATAAAATAAAAATAAAAAATCCAAGTAACCGATATGATTGTTTATGATTTTCGGAAATTAAAAAATTGTGTTATAAATTTAAAAATTAAGAAAAAAATTTTGGAACGTACTTGGTGTGCGTCATTGTGTATTTAAATTTTTTTAAAGTCCTAGTAAATAGATTTTACGAATTTCATTAAAAGTAAAATATTTTGAAACCGCCCACACTAAATACGTTCCAAAATTCTTTTTTTCTTAATTTTTAAATTTATAACACAATTTTTTTTAATTTCCGAAAATCATAAACAATCATATCGGTTACTTGGATTTTTTTATTTTATATATTTTTGTAAAGAAAAAAACAAATTTTTTTTTCTTAATAGTCTTATGAACGGGGACTTGGCGCGATTTTTTATAGTGAAACTGTTTTTGTTCGGATTTACATTGACTGCAAAAAGTTAAACATGGCTAAGGTTATATTGTGCAAATAGAAATGTAAACAACCGAAATAAAGCGTTGCCAAATCACGGACAGGTTACTAACAGCTGATTTACAAGAGTCAAATTAATTTTTGTATTTAACTATTTTTTTTTTTTTTGATTATCAAAATTTCAACAATTAATGCCTCATATACTATTTATTTTTTAATTTTAGGAATCTTTATGGGTTTTTTATTTTAATTTATCGAATATTGACTACTACAGTTGTTGTGACTCAACTGGAGCGAAAGGACTTCCTTAAACAATATTTTTGATATAAGTGCTTTTTGAAAAGAATAGTAGTCGATTCTTTCTGTCTATTTTAATTGACATATGCCTCCATATCAACAGTTACTATAAACAATTATCCTTACTGTAACTATGGAAGCTTTTTTCATATCTTCAAACTTTTTAACATAAGATATTGTTGTATGAATATTTTCAAGAAAGTATACCCGTGTAAAAAAAAGATGTCACAAAAATGTCCTAAGCGGGAAGCTCCAAAATTGACACAATTTGGGACTATTTTGTGACATTTTTGTGACACCGGATCAAAAATCCAAAATATAAGAGTTAAGCATTCTTAAACTCTCATGAAAAATTTTTTTCAAACTTACGTCATTTTTTCAACTCATTTTTGTGACTACTTTGGAACATATTTGTGACTATTTTGGATATGTTAGTGACTATTTTGGGACATTTTTGTGACTATTTTGGGACATGTTTGTGACTATTTTGGGACATGTTGGTGACACATTCACCTGTGATATTTGTACACTGATAAAAAAATTGACTTGACTCAAGAGCCAAAGTCTTCAACCAAGAATACCATTTTGAAGAAAATGATTTTCTTGAGTCAAGAGAATAAATTCTTGAGCTAAGAAATTATTCTTGGTCTAAGAAACTTTTCTTGAGTCAAGAATTTATTCTCTTGACTCAAGAAAATCATTTTCTTCGAAATGAAATTCTTGGTTCAAGAGTTTAGCTCTTGAGTCAAGTCAATTTTTTTATCAGTGTAATAAGGATTCACACACGATAGAAGTGGAAACTTCAGTGAATCGACAAAAAGAATGAGATGAATATTTATAACAAGGGTAGGACTAATTACAAAAGTTGGTAATTGTTCAAAAATAAAAGTATTTTGATTAATTTTAAAAAGATATTTTTATATTTTATTTAACATATGTTACATAATCTATTACTCAAGTTCCATATTTTCAGTTTCCCAACAAATGATACAAGAGAGGCTTATGATAACTAAAATACGATACAAATATTTTAGTTTCAATTTGGTTGATATTTGGAACACTGCATCTATTACCGTTTTTGATCTTTGTAGTTGATTGAGTGCGATTGTTACACATTTTTTAAATAAAATGTTGTATCGAGAAAACTTTCAATCAAAAGTGGAAGCGCTGTATCTGATGCAAAATTTATGTTAAAATCGCCACTTAAAATCATCGGAATTTTTATCATAATTCTTTTTGAGAATTCGCGGATACCTCTGGGGGTATATTTGATCAAATTTTCATGTATAAATTCAATAACTGATTTTATTGATTGGTTGGGAAAGATGTAATTGTTGGCTACGATCAAGAATTAAATCTCCCTTGGTCATTTCTGCTCTCACAGGCATTGCATATTTCTCCAACTTCTCGAAAGCTGAACAGACAATGATTCTGGCTGTTGTGCATTGAGATCCATTTGTTGGCGTAACAACACGAGGCTCCATCATTTTACGTTGTGATAAATTGCTACTCCGCCTGCCTCGTAACGTGGTGCTTTTGTAATTAACAACAATATTAAAATTTGGAATGTCTACTAATATCTTCATTATTCATCCATGTCTCCGAAAAGAATTAAAAAATTTGACGATGACACTATATTGTCATGTTGCAGATCTTGTACATGAAGGCTCGTAAAGCTTTGACAGTTAAGGTAAACAGTGACATCCCTTTTCTTTTATTTAGAGAAATCATATAAAAACATTTGTAATTGTCTCAAGTCGATTCAAGTTCAGCCTTCCTGAAATTCATGTTGTAGATCACCCATTGTAGATACTGACGCTCTTCGGCCATGGTAAAATTTTTTATCATTTTTTTTTTGAAACGAGATATAAGCCGTTTATTGATGTAACTCGTGATAATGCGACGTACAGGAGTTGTTGAACGTGTGATTTATCATATTCATATACAATCTCACCAAAAGTAGCTCCCTGGGACTTGTGAATCGTCATTGCACACATGCAGAGACTAATGGGAAATGATTACGTTTTACAATAACGGTTTTATTAGGGCAATTACTAGTGGTATAGATGATGTTCTTGCGATCTATTGGTACCTGCCAGTGGATGAGAAAGATTATTTTTTGAATTGATACTTGCTTTGCCTTTCTTCTCGAATTTTTCTCCGATTTTTGGAGATTCTGGAAATTCTAGCCATAGAGAAAACGACCTATCTCTCCTTTGGGTCATTATATTCCAATGAAAAGTAATTTTCCCGTCGCACCATTTGCTAATCCATCTGATACATCGATGTTAGTTGATGTTATCATGTATGGTTTGTTCCAAAACCAAATGTAATTTTGATATGGCAAACCTCACTGTATCCCAATAGTTGACATTTTTATGTAATTTTTGGACGCATAGAAGTTTGCTGTTCAACATTTCTACATCTCAATATATATATCCAGTTGCCTCTGTATTCACTTTTTCTTCTATAGAATTCCAAAATTTTTATTTGTTGTATTCAGCAACTGAATGCGATTTATTAAAACAATCGTATACCGTCTGGACAAAGTCTCTCAGCTTCTTCTTCAGAGTAAATCCGTGACTCAATTAAATCTAGCTCTTCCTGATCTAACAACTGTCCATTACCAATTTTTGTTAATATTGTTGCAAAACTTTGATTAGCTTGTCGCATAACTTCGTTTAGTTCGAAAATTTTCGGAAGTGACCCAAATAAATCGATGGGAAAGAAAGTTCTTCGGCATGTTCATCAAAAATTATACTTTTGGGAATATTATATTCTCCAGGAGCGATCCGTAAATACATATCTTCATTCCAAAGTAGAGTTTTCTGTTGTGCTGTTAGACTCTCTTCGACCGGTATATCTTCACTCATTTCTTCTAGATCGATTTCATTATTACTATTATTGTTGAAGAAGCTTTCATTAATTTTAATATCGTAAAATAAATAAAGTGGAAGTTTGAAGCAAATACTGAAGTTTTCATGCACTTATTCGTCCTTTTATTAACCAGTCCCATTAAATAGCTTGATCTATGCATTATTTTTCTTTTATCGTATACGTTAATACAGTAATCATCATCGACATTATGGGGTAAGAGTTTTACCATATTGTTTACCTCGACTGGTACATTAATGATTTGTCCATAAATCTATATATTGCCCATGAACATGTCGTAACCGTCGAATTTGCATAAATGGAACTCGTGGTGAGACAAAGTCTTCTTCCGAAATTAAGTCATGGTGGTAAAACCCTCAGGTATTTTTTCATATTTAAAACCGTTATAAGTAGACATTATAGGAATCGCTCTCTTCCCAATTGCTTGGTAACACGTGTTACACAGTAAAATATCTTCAACTGTATTGTAATTTTCAACTATTACCCTTAATAATTGTTCATCTTCAGCACGTGGTGATTTTAAATCTAACTTAAACCACAATCGATCACAAACGGAGCACTTATGACCAAACATATTGTTTAAAAACT